>NC_079504.1:63642087-63863770 GCF_030052815.1 Hevea brasiliensis | reverse complement strand
ACAAGATACATAATAAATTATATACTCTAGGGCATACTACTAACAATCTCCCACTAGCACTAGAGCCATTCATTACAATATCTTAGACCCATTTTCTTAATATGTCGGTCTAACTGTGCTTGTGATAAAGGTTTAATGAATGGATCAACTGGATTTTAAGCTGATGCTAATTTCTACATGGCTATATCGCCTTACCCAACTACATCTCTGATAATGTGGTAGCGCCTTTCTATGTGTTTAGATTTCTAGTGAGATCGGGGTTTCTTATATCCAAACATCTTCTTTTGTAGCATCTGATGCAGTAATATACTCAGCCTCTGTAGTGGAATCTGCAGTCGTGCTCTATTTGGAACTCTTCCAACTGACTGCACCTCCATTACAAATGAACACATACCCAGAGGCAGACTTTCTATCATCGATATCTGATTAGAAATCAGAATCAGTATAACCATCCAATTGCAAGTCACCACCTCCATATATAAAGAATAAATCCTTAATTCTTCTCAAGTATTTTAAGGATATTCTTGACAGCTATCCAGTGTTCCAAACCTGGATTGGATTGATACCTACATATGCGATATCCGGCCTAATACACAGCATTGCATACATTAAACTTCCAATAGCCAAAGTATATGGAATCCTGGCCATTTTATTTCTTTCTTCAGGTGTCTTTGGAGACATCTCTTTAGAAAGGTGGATACCATGTCTCACTGGTAACAATCCTCTCTTGGAATCAAGCATGTTAAAGCTCCTTAACACCTTTTCTAAGTATAGACTTTGGGATAAACTAATTATTCTTTTCGCTCTATCTCTATAGATGCGAATCCCAAGAATATAGATTGCCTCCCCTATGTCTTTCATGGAGAATGTATTTGACAACCATACCCTTATAGTTGTCAACGTACCTGTATCATTACCCATTAACAGTATGTCATCCACATATAAGATAAGGAAAGTGATAGCACTGTCACTAACCTTCTTATATACACATGGCTCATCCTCATTTTTGATAAAACCAAATGATTTAATGGCTTCATCAAAACGGATGTTCCAACTCCTCGAAGCTTGCTTAAACCCATAAATGGATCGCTTTAGCTTGCATACCTTGGAACCATCTTGGGTTTCAAAACCCCTAGGTTGTTCCATGAAAAAGTTTTCTTCAATGTATCCATTGAGAAAAGTTGTTTTGACATCTGTCTGCCAAATCTCATAATCATAGTATGTAGCTATTGCTAATAAAATCCTAATTGATTTAAGCATGACAATAGGTGAGAAAGTCTCCTCATAGTCAATTCCTTGCCTTTGGGGAAGCCCTTTCGCTACTAGCCTTGCCTTATAGGTCTCTACCTTTCCATCAGAACCAATTTTCTTCTTGAAGACCCATTTGTTCCCTATAGGTACAATACCTTCAGGTGTGTCAACAAGATCCCAAACTTGATTCTTATACATGGAATCTATCTCGGAATTCATAGCATCAATCCATTTTGAAGAGTCTATATCTGATATAGCTTCTTCATAAGCAAGTGGATCATCTCCATGATCTACTTCTTCATGAGTAGACAACTCATGTTCTTCTTCATTAAGGAAACCATATCTCACTGGTGGGTGAGATACCCTGGTTGTTCTATGAGGAACAGCTGTAGATGTTTCATCAATAGGTGTAGGTTGACTAGATGGATCTATATCCATCTGATCTGTTTGTTGGTCAGAATTCTCCAATTTCAACTCTATTTGCCTTCCTTTGCCTCCTTCTTGAACAAACTGTTGTTCAAGAAATATGGCATCTCTACTTATCACAACCTTTTGTGAAGTGGGCAAATAAAAATAATATCCAAAACTATCTTTTGGATATCCAACAAATCGACCCTTTTCTGATCTGGTTTCCAATTTATCAGTGTTCAGCTTTTTGATATAAGCTGGACAACCCCAAATCTTAACATGCTTAAGACTTGGTTTTCTTCCATGCCATATCTCATAAGGTGTGCAAGATACTGATTTTGATGGAATCCTATTCAGAATATACAAAGCTGATTCTAATGCAAATCCTCAAAAGGAGATTGGCATATTAGTATAGCTCATCATACTACGTACCATATCCAATAGGGTATGATTTCTCCTTTTAGATACACCATTTAGCTGTGGTGTTCCTAAAGGAGTCAGCTGGGAAACAATGCCATGCTCTCTTAAGTATTCATCAAATTCAGTAGTCAAGTATTCACCTTCACGATCTGATCGAAGAACTTTAATACTTTTTTCTGTTTGATTTTCTGCTTCAGATTTAAATTCTTTGAACTTTTCAAAGGATTCGTGTTTGTATTTCATCAAATACAAATACCCAAAACTTGATTTATCATCAGTAAAGGTAATAAAATAATGAAAACCACCTCTAGCCATTTATTTAAATGGACCACATACATCACTATGTATTAGCTCTAAAATATTTTTAGCTCTTAGTCCTTGTCTAACAAAGGGTGATTTAGTCATTTTGCCCTGAAGGCAGAATTCACAAGTTGGAGTAGGTCCAAAACCCAATGAGGATAAAATCCTCATTTTCCCCAGCTTTGCAATCCTATCTTCTGCAACATGGCCTAACCTTAGGTGCCAAATATATTTTGAACTTGAGTTGATTTTCATCATGGCATTGCATTCTTTTAGATTGCTTATATTAGATTTGTATTTAACTTTATTATCTAAATAATAAAGTCCATAATGCATATAACCCGAATCAATATATTTATTTCCAAAATAAATATTGCAAAAACTGAAATTCATAACCACCTCTAGTTAAACTAGATATAAAAATGATGTTCTTAAAAACATCAGGTACTGCAAGACTTTATTTAAATGCAAAACATGTCCACACATGTATAAAGATTTAGATTCTATGGCTAAGGCTTCAACAGTTGAGCCATTGCCAATCTGGAGTCTATTATCTCGTTACTGCAAGCTTCTATTATTGGCTATACTCTGGGCAGTTCCTAGTTCTGTGCCCATCATTATGGCAGTGGAAACAATTTCCTTTTGCCTTTGTCAGCTTTGTTCTTCCCTATCTGTTTAGCTTATCTTCTTGGAAGGATTAGGAATCTGAGGTTTCTTTTTCTTATTGCCCTTCTTCTTGTTGGACTTTCCAGTAGAAGAAGATGCAATCAAAGCTACCTGTTTTCCTTTATTGCTTTGCATATTCTTTTGGGTAATAACTAGCATGTTAAGTAAACCAGCCAAGGTGCATTCCTGTTTAGTCATATGGAAATTTATCACAAAATTCCCAAAAGACTCGTGAAGGATCAAGGATCAAATTGATCTCTGATTGAAATCCATGTTAAAGTCAAGATGTTCCAGCTGCTCAATCAGCCGAATCATCTTGTGGACATGATCCCCAACATTCTATCCCTGAGACATCCTCATGCGGAATAGCTATCTAGATATCTCATACCTAGCATTCTTGTTGTGCTCGCCATATAACTCTTGTAGGTGAAAGAGGATCTCACTCGCACTCTATATGTTTTCATGCTGCTTTTGTAACTCATTACTCATAGAAGCAAACATGTAACACTTAGCTCTCATATCATGTTTCTTCCACTTGTCCAAAGTTTCATGTTCCTCTCGAGTGGCCTCTAGAGGCAAGGGACCAGGAACATTTGAGCCTAAAATATATCCTATATGTTCAAGGTTTAGGATAAGTTTCAAATTTCTTAGCCAATCAAACAGATTAGGTCCTGTCAACCTATTATGATCAAGTATGCTGGCAAGGATATTAGATGGTGGTGGTTGTTCTATGCTCATCATTATAAGAAAATTAACTACAGAAAATAACCAGATTAATTAGTAAATGTATCATGTAATTAACCAAAATGATTATAGTCTTTTAATCAAATTGGTCCTCCCACAAATTTAGCAAATTCTACACTTTCAAAGTAGAAAACGAAAATCCTAGTTGGATGGATTTCTAGAGGCCACTCAAGAGGAACATGAAACTTTGGACAAGTGGAAGGAGCATGATATGAGAGCCAAGTGTTACATACTTGCTTCTATGAGTAATGAGTTACAAAAGCAGCATGAAAACATACAGAGTGCGAGTGAGATCCTCCTTCACCTATAAGAGTTGCATGGTGAGCACAGCAGGAATGCTAGGTATGAGATATCTAGGCAACTGTTCCGCTTGAGGATGTTTGAAGGACAGAATGTTGGAGATCATGTCCATAAGATGATTCAGCTGATTGAGCAGCTGGAACATTTTAACTTTAATATGGATTTCCAACTGCATACGAATTTGATCCTTCAATCCCTACCTGAGACATTTGGGAATTTTATGAAAAATTTCCATATGACTAAACAGGAATGCACCTTGGCTGGTTTACTCAACATGCTGGTTATTGCCCAAAAGAATATGTCAGGTAATAAAGGAGAAGAGGTACCTTTGATTGCATCTTCTTATGCTGGAAAGTCCAACAAGAAGAAGGGCAATTAGAAAAAGAAACCTTAAGTTCCAGGATCTTCCAAGAAGATAGCCAAACAGAAAAACAAAGATCAAAGCTGACAAAGGCAAAGGAAAGTGTTTCCACTGCCAGCAGGATGGGCACTAAAAAGGGAGCTACCCAGAGTATAGTAATCTAAAAGAATGCAATGCCATGATGAAAATCAACTCAAGTTCAAAATATATTTGGCACTTAAGATTAGGTTATGTTGCAGAAAATAGGATTGCAAAACTGGAGAAAATGGTGATTTTATCCTCATTGGGCTCTAAGCTTACTCCAACTTGTGAATCCTGCTGTCAGGGTAAAATGACTAGATCACTAGATCACCCTTTATTGGACAAGGAATAAGAGCTGAAAATATTTAGGAACTAATACATAGTGATGTATGTGGCCCATTTAGAGAAATGGCCAGAGGCGATTTTCATTACTTTATTACCTTTACTGATGATAAATCAAGGTTTGGGTATTTGTATTTGATAAAATACAAACATGAATCCTTTGAAAAGTTCAAAGAATTTAAATCTGAAGTAGAAAATCAAACAGAAAAAAGTATTAAAGCTCTTCGATCAGATCGTGGAAGTGAATACTTAAGTAATGAATTTGATGAATACTTGAGAGAGCATGGCATTATTTCCCAGCTAACTCCTCCAGGAATACCACAGCTGAATGGTGTATCTGAAAGGAGAAATCGTACCCTATTGGATATGGTACGCAGTATGATGAGCCATACTGATACACCAATCTCCTTTTGGGGATTTGCATTAGAATCAGCTTTGTATATTCTGAATAGGATTCCATCAAAATCAATATCTTCCACACCTTATGAAATATGGCATGGAAAAAAACCAAGTCTTAAGCATGTTAAGATTTGGGGTTGTCCATCTTATATCAAAAAAGCTGAACACTGATAAATTGGAAACCAAATCAGAAAAGGGTCGATTTGTTGGATATCCAAAAGATAGTTTTGGATATTAATTTTATTTTCCTACATCACAAAAGGTTGTGATAAGTAGAGATGCCACATTTCTTAAACAATAGTTTGTTCAAGAAGGAGGCAAAGGACCCAAATAGAGTTAGAATTGGAGAATTCTGACCAATCAACATATCAGATGGATATAGATCCATCTAGTTAACCTACACCTATTGATGAAACATCTACAGTTATTCCTCGTAGAACAACCAGGGTATCTCACCCACCAGTGAGATATGGTTTCCTTTATGAAGAAGAACAAGAGTTTTTTGCTCATGAAGAAGTAGATTATGGAGATGATCCACTTACCTATGAAAAAGCTATATCAAATATAGATTCTTCAAAATGGATTGATGCTATGAAATCTGAGATTGATTCCATGTATAAGAATCAAGTTTGGGATCTTGTTTACCCATCTAAAGGTATTATAACTATAGGGAACAAATGAGTTTTCAAGAAGAAAATTTGTTCTGATGGAAAGGTAGAGACCTATAAAGCAAGGCTAGTAGCAAAAGGGTTTCGCCAAAAGCAAGGAATCGACTATGAGGAGACTTTCTCGCTTATTGCCATGCTAAAATCAATTAGGATTCTATTAGCAATAGCTGCATACTATGATTATGAGATTTGGCAGATGGATGTCAAAATAGCTTTTTTCAATGGATACATTGAAGAAAACATTTTCACAGAACAACCTAGGGGTTTTGAATCCCAAGATGGTTCCAAAGTGTGCAAGCTAAAGCGATCCATTTATGGGTTGAAATAAGCTTCGAGGAGTTGGAATATCCATTTTGAAGAAGCCATTAAGTCATTTGGTTTTATCAAAAAATGAGGATGAGCCATGTGTATATAAGAAGGTTAGTGATAGTGCTATCACTTTCCTTGTCTTATATGTAGATAATATTCTGTTAATAGGTAATGACACAGGTATGTTGACAACTATAAAGGTATGGTTGTCAAATACATTCTCAATGAAAGACTTAGGGGAGGCAACCTATATTCTTGGGATTCGCATCTATAGAAATAGAGCGAAAAGAATAATTGGTTTATCCCAAAGTCTATACTTAGAAAAAGTGTTAAAGAGGTTTAACATGCTTGATTCCAAAAGAGGATTGTTACCAGTGAGACATGGTATCCACCTTTTTAAAGAGATGTCTACAAAGACACCTAAAGAAAGAGATAAAATGGCCAGGATTCCATATGCTTCGGCTATTGGAAGTTTGGTGTATGCAATGTTGTGTACTGGGCTGGATATTGCATATGTTGTTAGTTTAACTTATAGGTATCAATCCAATCTAGGTTTGGAACACTGGATAGCTGTCAAGAATATCCTTAAGTACTTAAGAAGAACTAATGATTTATTCTTGATATATGGAGGTGGAGACTTACAATTGGATGGTTATACTAATTCTGATTTCCAATCAGATATCGATGATAGAAAGTCTACCTCTGGGTATGTGTTCATTTGTAATAGAGGTGCAGTTAGTTGGAAGAGTTCCAAACAGAGTACGACTGCAGATTCCACTACCGAGGCTGAGTATATTACTGCAAAAGAAGCTGTTTGGATATAAGGAACCCAGGTCTCACTAGAAATCCAAACACATAGAAAGACACTACCGCATTATCAGAGAGATAGTTGGGCAAGGCAATACAGCTATACAGAAAATAGCATCAGCTGAAAATCCAGCTGATTCGTTTACTAAGCCTTTGTCACAAGCTCAGTTAGACAGACATCTTGAGAAGATGGGTTTAAGATATTGTAATGATTTGCTCTAGTGCTAGTGGGAGATTGTTAGTATTATGCCCTAAAGCATATCATTTAGTATGTATCTTGTACATGTTTTATTAATAAAAGGCATTTTCACCTTTCTATTTACATAATATATTTATGTGTAATAGAAAAAGTCCATTGATATTTTGTTAGAAATTCTATTCTTAAGTTGTTAAGAATATGAGTGACAGTATTTCTAGCACAAAGTATCATAAATAGGTTCACAATTGAGGATACTTCACAATAAGGACATGACTTATCTAGAAAGATTATATTCATGTTTGTTCCCAAGTTATTTATATGAGATATAAATAAGATGGAATGGTGAGTCTCATGCCATATAACAAACATGATAGGCACTTATACATGATAAGTAGGTCGAACCAGTAACATTTATGACAAGCACATAGAGTTTACTCTTGTCAATGTATTGTCATAAATCATATCAGTGCATATAATCTTTAGACCTGAGATAGCACAGTTATCTTATATATAGGTGGTTTGAGTTTGATATTGCTTTCATACTTGTACTGTGTATGGGTATATGGGCCTGTGTTAGCTCCTACTAGTTATATATGGAGGTAGGTGTTGATCAAGATGGAATCTGTTCCTTTAAGTAAACAGGGATAAAATCCTATATTCATTTAATTATTCTTGATGTTTGAAGTTCCTGGCCATGACAGATAGATTTAATTAGAAAAGAGTTTCTGATGAAAAAAATCTTTTTAATCAAGAACTGGAATTAAAAGAGAACATAATATTTATGACTCTAGCTCGAATTGGGATTTTGTAACAGAGAGATTCTAGTGCATGGTAACATATGATTATAGGTTCATTTAAGGTAAACCTTATTACTGATTGGGTGGCCATGGCATGCTATGCTAGGTGTTAACCATGGTCTATGAGGTGCATAAAATGATTTAGAGAAATCATTTATCGTAAGAAAGAGTTCTGATGATATTAAGAGTTGATATCATGTCTCATTGCCGATTAGTGATGAGCTTAGTAAGTCACACACATACACAAGTAATCACCAAATTCAATATGATTTAATTAATTAATTAAAGGGTTTAATTGATTAATTAAATAGGTTTGGTTTTCAATTAGATTACAAAGTCCCTAGCATGGCTTGAAACCAAATCTAGGTTGTTGGATGTACAGTATAAGTTAAATTTATATTTAAAGTGTTTAAATATGAATTTAATTAATGAGAAATTAATTAATTTATATTTGCTATAAATTGATTAGAAGAAGAGAAATAATTATTTTGGGTTGAGAACTCAAAATTAAGACACAGGGGTATTTTAGTCATTTCACAGGGTGACATGTGGTACTATGAGATGGTGACACATGGCATTACACATAAGCTTGCCATATGTCTTTTAATCATGTAAGATTATTAAAATCAAGATTAAATATAGGTTTGACACTTGGCACAATGTTATTGGGTCAATCAAACCTAGAGCCAATCAGAAAGTTACATGTGGCAAGGGTTTTAAGTAATGACTTGCTATATAAGTGTTGTTATGAAAGAGTAAAATGTGTGGGCTGCTATTCTCTCTTTGTGCCGCTACCCTTGGCTGCCCTCTCCCCTCTTCTTCTTCATCTCTCATTAATTCAAAGAGATTAGCAAACAATCTCTTGAATTAAAAATACTAGAAATTATTTATAGTGTCCTGTTTACATCTGTAATCTCTCAAAAGGTAAAACTTGATTTTCTAATTCATAGAAAAAGCTTTAGAAGCTGTTCAAGGGCTGTCATAGGTGATCTCGGTGTGGACAAGCTAGAGGGACAACATCTGGTGTCCTAAGATGCATTCCAAAGGTGCTAAACACAATGCAGTGCATCAAAAGGTTAGTGCACTTGTGATATAATCTAGGGTTTTAATGAATTAATATGTTAATTCTAAAATCTTAAATGGCAAATGTAGATCCAAAAATATATTAAAAGAGTTTTAATATGCTGTTTATCATTGAAATCAAATAGATAAAAATAAATCTTGCATGATGCATGTGACCCTAGATGAAAAATTTTAAATTTTAATGATCTAAACTTTTGTTTTTCATGCTTCTGCTCCTTCATCTAAAACATATCCAATACATTCTAGGTTCAGAATAAGTTTTAAATTTCTTAGCCAATTAGAAAGATTAGGTCTCGTCAAACTATTATGATCAAGTATGCTCGCAAGGATATTGGATAGTGGTGGTTATTGTGTGTTCATTGTTATCAGAAAATTAACTACAAAAAATAACTAGATTAATTAGTAAATGTATCAAGCAATTTAACCAAAATGATTATGGTCTTTTAATCAAATTGGTCCTCCCACTAACTTGGCGAATCCTATACTTCCAAAGTAGGAAACGGAAATCCTAATTGGATGGATTTTTAGTGGGTGATTGAATTTTTATAGTCTTATTGATCATTGTCAGGCATATCCATTATTGGAATTACAATAAACTATAAGTGAGCAACTTCTTGCCCATCACATCTCATGTGAGGTTCAATCATTTATCTAGCCCCTGATGCTCAAAATCTCAGGCACATCCATTATTGGTTTATCTTGCATTAGTTAAGTTAATCCCATTGAGCCAGTAAACATGTAAATAATTTTAATGTCCTCAGGCACATCCATTATTGGCCATCAACTATTTACATATTTACAGCATCTAATGCTTAACAATTATTCTTAAGAAAATCTCTTAAATTAAATGCATCACATGCAAGTATTTAAAATTTCTTAAAATAATTGCCTCAATGGAGCGCCATGATATAATTACTTTAATTATACAATTTCTAACTTAATCATTTGTTTGGAAGATTTAGTGTTCGGTTTAATTACTATTATGGTCCCACTTTGCATATTATCAAATTGGCATGCATATATCATATACTTGCATACATTCCCATACATGTCATGCATATATGGATAAACAAATAATATGGTAGGATCATGGGATTTCTAAGGGATTCAATTCTGAGCCACCAAGAATTGAATCAGGGCATTCCTAGGTGTATTTCATTTATTCATTTTATAAGAGTTGCTGAAGGAGGATATAATCAACACTTGATCTTGATTTCTGTTAGTAGTATGCCCTAGAGCATATCATTTAGTATGTATCTTATACATATTTTATTAATAAAAGGCAATTTCACTTTTCCGTTTACATATTGTATTTATGTGTAATAGAAAAGGTCCATTGATATTTTGTTAGAAATTTTATTCTTAAGTTGTTAAGAATATGAGTGACAGTATTTCTAGCACAAAGTATCATAAATTGGTTTACAATCTAGGATACTTCACAATAAGGACATGACTTATCTAGAAAGATTGTAATAATATTTGTTCCTAGGGTATTTATATGAGATATAAACAAGATGGAATAGTGAATCTCATGCCATATAACAAACATGATAGGCACTTATACATGATAAGTAGGCTAAACCAGTGACGTATAGGACAAGCACATGGAGTTTACTCTTGTCAATGCATTGTCATATATCATATCAGTGCATATAATCTTTAGACTTGAGATAACACAGTTATCTTGTATATAGGTGGTTTGAGTTTGATACTGCTTTCATACTTATACTGTGTATGGGTATATGGGCATGTGTTGGCTCCTACTAGTTATATATGGAGGTAGGTGTTAATCAAGATGGAATCTGTTACCCTAAGTAAATAGGGATAAAATCCTATGTTCATTTAATTGTTCTTGATTTTTCAAGTTCCTGGCCAATACAGACAGATTTAGTCAGCAAAGAGTTTCTGACAATAAAATCTAATTAATCAAGAAATGGAATTAAAAGAGAACATAATATTCATAACATATGGGGTTTGACATAAATCATGACTCTAGCTCGAATTGAGATTTTATAACAGAGAGATTCTAGTGCATGGTAATATATGATTAAAGGTTCATTTAAGGTATTCCTTGTTACTAATTGGGTGGCCATGGCACGCTATGCTAGGTATCAACGATGGTCTATGAGATGCCTAAAATGATTTAGAGAAATCATTTATGGTAAGAAAGAGTTCTGATGATATTAAGAGCTAATATCATATCTCATTGCCAATTAGTGATAAGTCTAGTAAGTCACACACATACACAAGTAATCACTAAATTAAATATGATTTAATTAATTAATTAAAGAGTTTAATTGATTAATTAAATAGGTTTGGTTTATAATTAGATTGCAAAGTCCCTAGCATGGCTTGAAACCAAATCTAGGTTAATAGATGCATAGTATAAGTTAAATTTATATTTAAAGTGTTTAAATATGAATTTAATTATGAAAAATTAATTAATAGAGATTAATTAATTAATTTATATTTGATATAAATTAATTAGAAGAAGAGAAATAATTATTTTGGGTTGAGAACTCAAAATTAAGACACAAGGGGTATTTTGGTCATTTCACAGGGTGACATGTGGCACCATGAGATGGTGACACATGGCATCATATAAGTTTGCCATTTGTCTTCCTATCATGCAAGGTGATCAAAGTCAATTAATGTGATTAAGTCAATTAAAAATAGGATGCAATGTGGTGATGACATGTGGCAATAGGTTTAAGTGATGACGTAATTATAAAAGGGAAAAGAAAAGAAGAAATAACTCACTCTTCTTTGTCTCAAAGGTGCCGCAACCTTTATCACTCCCTCTCCTCTTCTTCTTTTCTTATCAATTCAAAGAGAATTGTCCTAATTCCTTTGAATTAAAATTGCTAGGAATTATTTCTAGTGTCCTATACACATCTACAACCTTTCTATGGCAAAAACTCAATTTATAATTGGTTGGCAATACTTGAGAAGCAAGATTGGGGGCTGCCCATTGGTGATCTTGGTATGGACAAGCTAGAGGGATAACACTTAGGGTCCTAGGTGCTTCCTAAAGGTGCCAATCACATCCATATTGCATCAAAGAGGTTAGTGCTTAAACTCCTCTTTTAAACTAAAGTTTAATTGAATTAATTTGTTAATTAAAAAATCTTAAATGACAACCATAAATCCTAATACATATTAAAAGTGTCTTAATATGCAATTGAGCATTGAATTTAATTAGGCACATAAAAGATGTGATATGATGTATGTAACCCTAGAAGAAAAGTTTTTGAAATACAATGCTCTAATCTAACCATTTACATGCTTCTGCTCCTTTAATTGGTATCAGAGCCACCATATTTGCCATTTAGATTATTTAATATGAGATTTAATTGTGTTATTTGATCAAAAGTTGATTGATTAATTACTGGTTGAACCAACAAAGGTGGCGGCATGTGTGTATGCACCATGGGTGCGCATGGTTTTAGGCCATTCAAAGTATACGCATGGACTATGGGCCATTCAAAGGGAATGAATGATTCTCTTTGAATTCATGAAGAAAATAAGAAGAGGGAGAGGGAATAGTGGCTGCAGCCACCCTTAGAATAGAAAGAGTTCTACTTTTTAATTCTTCTTTCTTTCCCTTTTATAATTAGGTCAAATAATCACTTAAACCCTTTGCCACATGTCACCACCACATTGCATCTTATTTTTAATTGACTTAGCCTCAATAAGCCAAGTGTCAAAGCTAGACTTAATCTTGACTTTGAACATCTTGCATGATAGGAAGACAAATGGCAAGTTTATATGGTGCCATGTGCCACCATCTCATGGTGCCACATGTCACCATGTGAAATGACCAAATTACCCTTATGTTGTAATTTTGAGTTCTCAACCCAAAATCATTATTTCTCCTCTTTTAATCAATTTATATCAAATATAAATTAACTAATTGATCTTTATTAATTAATTTCTCATAATTAAATTCATATTTAAATACTTTAAATATAAATTTAACTTATACTATACATCTAATAACCTAGATTTGGTTTCAAGTCATGCTAGGGACTTTGCAATCTCATTGCAAACCAAACCTATTTAATTAATCAATTAAACTCTTTAATTAATCAATTAAATCATATTTTACTTGGTGATTAACTTGTGTATGTGTGTGACTCACTAGGCTCATCACTAATTGGCAATGAGATATGATATTAACTCTTAATATCATCAGAACTCCTTCTTACCATAAATGATTTTTCTAAATGATTTTAGGCATCTCATAGACCATGGTTGACACCTAGCATAGCTTGCCATGGCCACCCAATCAGTAACAAGGAATACCTTAAATGAACCTTTAATCATATGTTACCATGCACTAGAATCTCTCCATTACAAAATCCCAATTCGAGCTAAAGTCATGGTTAATGTCAAACCCCATTTACTATGAATATTGTTAGTAGTATGCCCTAGAGCATACCATTTAGTATGTATCTTGTATATGTTTAATTAATAAAAGGCATTTTCACTTTTTCATTTACATAATATATTTATGTGTAATAGAAAAGGTTCATTGATATTTTGTTAGAAATTCTATTCTTAAGTTGTTAAGAATATGAGTGACATTATTTCTAGCACAAAGTATCATAAATTGGTTCACAATCGAGGATACTTCACACAGGACATGGCTTATCCAGAAAGATTGTATTCATGTTTATTCCCAATGTATTTATATGAGATATAAATAAGATGGAATGGTGAGTCTCATGCCATATAACAAACATGGTAGGCACTTATACATGATAAGTGAATCGAACCAATGACATTTATGACAAGCACATGGAGTTAAACTCTTGTCAATGTATTGTCATAAATCATATTAGTGCATATAATCTTTAAACCTGAGATAGCATAGTTATCTTGTATATAGGTGGTTTGAGTTTGATACTGCTTTCATACTTGTACTGTGTATGGGTATATGGGCATGTGTTGGCTCCTACTAGTTATAGATGGAGATAGGTGTTGATCAAGATGGAATCTATTATCCTAAGTAAATAGGGATAAAATTTAATTGTTCTTAATGTTTCAAGTTCATGGCCAGGAAAGATAGATTTAATCAGAAAAGAGCTTCTGATTAGAAAATCTTTTTAATCAAGAACTAGAATTAAAAGAGAACATAATATTCATAGCAAATGGGGTTTGACATAAACCATGACTCTAGCTCGAATTGGGATTTTGTAACTGAGAAATTTTAGTGCATAGTAACATATGATTTTAGGTTCATTTAATTTAAATCTTATTACTGATTGGGTGGCCATAGCATGCTATGCTAGGTGTTAACCATGGTCTATGAGGTGCATAAAATGATTTAGAGAAATCATTTATGGTAAGAAAGAATTCTGATGATATTAAGGGTTGATATCATGTCTCATTGCCAATTAGTGATGAGTCTAGTAAGTCACACACATACACAAGTAATCACCAAATTAAATATGATTTAATTAATGAATTAAAGAGTTTAATTGATTAATTAAATAGGTTTGGTTTACAATTAGATTGCAAAGTCCCTAGCATGGCTTGAAACCAAATCTAGGTTAATGGATGTATAGTATAAGTTAAATTTATATTTAAACTATTCAAATATGAATTTAATTATGAGAAATTAATTAATAGAGATTAATTAATTAATTTATATTTGATATAAATTGATTAGAAGAAGAGAAATAATTATTTTGGGTTGAGAACTCAAAATTAAGACATAAGGGATATTTTGGTCATTTCACAGGGTGACATGTGGCACCATGAGATGGTGACACATGGCACTATACATAAGCTTGTCATTTATCTTTTAATCATGTAAGATGATCAAAGTCAAGATTAAATTTAAGTTTGACACTTGGCATAATGTGATTGGGTCAATTAAACTAAGAGGCAATCAAAAGGTGACATGTGGTAATAGTTTTAAGTGGTGACCTAGCTATATAATGTGTTGTTATGAAAGAGTAAAATAACAAGGTAGTTTTTCTTCTTTGGTGCTGCCACCCAAAGGAGCCTCTCCCTCTTTTCTTCTTCATCTCTCATCAATTCAAAGAGAATTGCCAACATTCTCTTGAATTAAAATTGCTAGAAATAGTTTCTAGTGTCCTGTATACATCTGTAATCTCTCAAAAGGCAAAACTTGAATTTCTAATTGATTGGAAAGGCTTGAGAAGCTGTTCAAGGGGCTGCCATTGGTGATCTTGGTGTGGACAAGCTAGAGGGACAACATCTAGTGTCCTAGGCGCATCCCAAAGGTGCCAAACACACTGCAATGCATCAAAAAAGTTAGTGCACACGTTCTTGATCTAATCTAGGGTTCTAATGAATTAATCTATTAATTCTAAAATCTTAAATGGTAAATGTAGATCCAAAAACATATTAAAAGAGTTTTAATATGTTGTTTATCATTGAAATCAAATAGATAAAAATGAATTTTGCATGATGCATGCGACCCTAGATGAAAAATTTTTGAATTCAATGATCTAAACTTATGTTTTTCATGCTTCCGCTCCTTCAAATATTATGTTCTCTTTTAATTCTAGTTCTTGATTAATTAGATTTTCTTGTCAGAAACTCTTTTTTGACTAAATCTGTCTGTTCTGGCCAAGAACTTAAAACATCAAGAACAATTAAATGAACTTAGGATTTTATTCCTATTTACTTAGGATAATGGATTCCATCTTGATCAACACCTATCTCCATATATAACTAGTAGGAGCCAACACATACCCATATACCCATACACAGTACAAATATGAAAGCAGTATCAAACTCAAACTACCTATATACAAGATAACTATGTTATCTCAGGTCTAAAGATTATATGCACTGATATGATATATGACAATGCATTGACAAGAGTAAACTCCATGTGCGTGTCATAAGCATCATTGGTTCGGCCTACTTATCATGTATAAGTACCTATCATGTTTGTTATGTGGCATAAGACTCACTACTCTATCTTATTTATATCTCATATAAATACCTTGGGAACAAACATGATTACAATATTTCTGGATAAGTCATGGCCTTTGTGAAGTATTCTTGATTGTGAACTAATTTATGATACTTTGTACTACAAATACTGTCACTTATATTCTTAGTAACTTAAGAATAGAATTTCTAAAAAAATATCAATGGACCTTTTCTATTACACATAAATACATTATGTAAATGGAAAATTGAAATCACCTTTTGTAACACCCTCACTGTAGCAATTCCATACATTCTACTGTTCCGATGACCGGTGTCGGTTCGGACAGCTAGAACGTCTGGAAAAATAATTAGACTAGAGTGAGGAGTCATGAATAACTCAAATATTGATAAGAAAAATTTAGAAAAAATTTTAGAAATAAAATACAACCAAGATTTATTGGTATCAGAGCACGGTTTAGGCGTTCCTAGGCATAGATAGATAGAATGAGATAGTGTGCATAACATGCATTGCATTCATATAAGTTGAGGTGACGCTAATGCAGATCTATTTTCTTGGTTATTTTAGGTTAAGGTATGGACTCAGAATCGCAGAGGACAGTAGAAGAAGAAGTAGTAAGCCGTATCCCGACTGGGAGTGATATTGGAAATCCGGGAGATCCTACTCCACTAGTGCAAGAGGTGCCTATACAACCCCAACAGGCCTTGTTTGAGCAGATCACTGGATTCTTTCTACAGATGACTGGGGTTATTCCACCACTGTCTCAGTAGAAATCACCTCTAGGAAAAATTAGGAAGTATGGAGCTGTAGATTTCAATGGTAGAAAGGAAGACGATTCTTCAGCGACTGAGTATTAGTTAGAAAGGACTGAAAGAGTCCTGCAATAGCTCCATTGCACACCAGAACAGAGTTTGGAGTGTGCAGTTTTGTTATTACAAGAAGCTGCATATCGATGGTGGGATGTCGTAACCAAGGTAGTGCCACTAGCCAACGTAACTTGGGAATTCTTTCTGATAGAGTTCAGAAAGAAATATATTAGCTGTGTTCATGAAGAGGAATAGAAGAGGAATGGTGATTAGCAAAAGAGGAAATTTGGACAGTCTAGTAATAAGAGGCCAAGAGAACAGTTAAGTCAGACATCTGATCAAAGTAGGAGATCTAGACCTGTGCCTATACCTAAGAGATAAACCAGAAACACTAAAAGTGAGTGCGCCAGGACTAGCAAGAAAATGTGGCCATTGTAACAAGTGGCATAAAGGTGAATGTAGAGGATTGACTGGAGCCTGTTATAGATGTGGGGCCATAGACCATCGTCTGAAAGATTGTCCTAAGAGGAATTTACCATGGACCTAGACAGAGGTCATGGAAAGACCAAGTATAACAGTAACACCACTTCCAAATGTCACCCAAGCCGAAGAGGAGCAAGAAGCCCCAGATATGAATTTGAGGTAAAGTATTTCCTTTATGATATGCCTAAGTGTATAATGATAGATTTGAAAAGACTAAATAGTACCATATATATATATAAAAGAAGTAGAGAGAGGGAGCAATAGAAAGGTAAAAGAATTATCTTAGATACCTAAACCCAGTAAATTTCGAGGACGAAATTTAAATTAGAGGGGAAGAATTGTAACACCCTCACTGTAGCAATTCCATACATTCTACTGTTTCGATGATCGGTGTCGGTTCGGACAGCTAGAACGTCTAGAAAAATAATTAGACTAGAGTAAGGAGTCATAAATAACTCAAATATTAATAAGAAAAATTTAGAAAAAATTTTAGAAATAAAATACAACCAAGAATACCAATAAATGTAACACCTCTCACCCGACTACAGTGTAGCCAAGCAAGGCGTGCTACATTCGATGCCGGAGCACCCTAACTTATCTTACTTTATTTAACCTATAAATGTAACACCCCTCACCCGACTACAGTGTAGCCAAGCAAGGCGTGCTACATTCGGTGCCGGAGCACCCTAACTTATCTTTATTTTTTTTAAATAATTTTGAATTCATTTAATTTAATATCAATTATTTTTCGACGGAGAAACTAGCGGAGTTTCCCCTATTTTATTATCGTTTGGCGTATTTCAATATTCACCTGTTTGAAATTCAATAATATTTCTAAAATAAAATCTTATCTATGCTAATCATAATTATCTCATCAATCATTCTCATAATTTTCTCATATTTCAAATCTCATCCATACATTTCAATTTCATAATCATTTCCATACATTTCCATTCATACTCAATTCATATGTAAACATTCTCAAATTACATAAGCAAAATTTTCAAATTTCCTTAATTTACATAATTTACAAAATAATTACAAATTTTCATAATTTACATAATATATAAATTAATTACATATAAAAAAGCTAATTAATTAATTTACATCACATTCCTATTAATTACCTGTTCATAATCTACATTATAATACAATATCTAGCATTTTATACAAAATACAAAATATGATCTATATGGGCCCTATCTACATGCATTGCTGAGGAGGTGACAAACTTTGACACTCTGCTGATCAAAACTCTCAAAATTCCCAGTCAAACGTCCATTGGGTTCTAGCTTCAGTACCTGCACGAAGAAAACAATTCCATCGCGCTAAGCATTGCTGCTTAGTGGTGCAATAATATAACAAGGAAATAATATATAAATAAAGATAGAAATAAAATATAATTCAAATAATTAAGATTTATTTATACTTCACATGCGGTTTCTAAAATTTAATATGTTTTATCCTAATTTAGTCTTCTTTGAAAGTGTTTATTTCGCCAATGTACAGTAATAATGTACAAAGAAAAATGATCTGAAAATAATAAATTTATGCTTATATTATTATATAAGTCACATTTGCAATATTTATTTATGTTATAATTTTCTTTGCTAATCTTTAGCATTTTCTCTATACTTGCTAGGTTGTCTCAGATTGTTTCATAGTAAGTAAATTTTGATATCGGTCCAGTTCATTTCGATTCTTTCTAATAAATAACTATTCTAATTTATTTTAGGTCATCTTACTCATTTATTTAATGTCTAATATTTTTTTATTACTAATATTCTTAACTTATTTCAATAAATTTCACTGCCCAAGTAACCTATAACAGGCTGACTAAATCGATAACGCAGTCGTTGGCTTTGGACATCGCGTGCCTCGGCAATATACCATGGGACGCAGAACGTCAACCATGTATGCAGTCAGTATGGCTAAAAAGCCATGATAACATATAATCGGGCATAAAAGCCATGAATACAGGTATAAAGCCATGAATGTGGGCATAAAGCCATGAATACGGGCATAAAGCCATGAATACAGGCATAAAGCATTTCGTAGTACTACTAAAACAATACCCTATTGGCATGCCAAACTATCCAATCTGACACACATGTCTAGGCAATACAAGGGCACATAATATCATTAAATATTAATATATTGTATTTTATGACTTCATTATTTCATGATAAATTTCAATTATAATTCATACATTCATTTGATCATTTATATGATCACAATTCACATCAATTATCCTTTTGTACCATTGTACTCAAAATACTTCTCCTCTCTACAATAATGAGAACTAATGTCTCATTTATACATTAATATGGTTCATTTATTCATTCATTATGTTATTCATATTGATCACAATTCTAAACAATGGTTCACATGTACCATTGTATTCAAAACATTTTTCCTTTCTCATTTATACATTCAAGAATCTACTTATGTAATTACAAATTTTATATTTCAAGTTGAGTTACTAATATTTTATGAATTCCATTTGCGATGGGCATATAAGCCCTAACTATCTATTCACATCAATTAGGTGACTTATTTTTCATGTTTCAAGTAATCCATGAATATTTCATGGATTTCAAATTTGTGGCCTTAATTTCTTTTTAACAATTTTGACTAGGATGCATAGTCCACATTTGTCATACAATTCTAAGCATTTAAGCTTAGAATTGGTTCTAGGTCTTCATCTTAATTTACTAATCATTTTGATTACTATTCACCTCACTAGTCAACCAAAATGTTGACTTTTTTACACTTAATGGATATATTAATTCTAATTACACCAAGATCCCACATTTTGAGTTTTACATTTGCTAGTATTAATTGCCAATTGCAATTTAAAGTCCCCTAGATGCATTTCTAAATTTTCGGTTTTTACTACCTAAGTTTATTGTTCCATTGGAAAATTTTAGAGTGGAAACTGGGCTAACCTTTCTTCATCAAAGTTGTTCCTTATTGTGTCTTCCTTAATTCCCTTTTTGAATCACTCCATTTTGAGTTTTATAGCTCAAGTTATGGTCATTTTACCATAACTGGTCGGAGTGACCTGTACCCAGATTTTTTGGGCAATTTGGTTCTGCCAGATTTTGTGACCTAACTTTGGTTGGCAATTTGACTAGGTTATGGTCAGAATTTGGATTTATGTCCTTCACGAAAGTTGTTGGTATATATCTCAGCTTGTTTCTGATAAAATTTCAGGTCAATTGGACCTTTCTACATTGAGTTATGGCCAAATGACCAAACACTGTTTATTTGGTCATTTTGCCCAGGCAGATTGCAGGTCACCCGGATTAGGGCAAACTTTTGGTCAACTTGGTTTGGTTTTCTGGGCATGGTTTCTTCACTAAAGTTGTGCCATTATGTGTCTAGTTTCATATCCAATTGGCCAAACACCAATTGAACCTCTACAATTCAAGTTATTGTTGCCCAAACCTGCTGGACTCATGGCCAGTTCTGCAGGTCACCAAGGGCAGCCCATTCACTCAATTTCCTCATGTCACTCATTTCTAGATCAGAAATGGGCCTCCACCTTATTAATTTCTACATGTAACTTCATTAAATCAAAGCATGCTTAATCATTTTTCCTCTAAAATTTCTAGCTCATGCAATATACATGTTACTAGAATGAATAGTGCACTCAGTGCACAATCAGCATGCAGAAACAGGGTGCAAAAATAATCAGCATAATTTATAGAAACAAGATTTCAAGACCATATTTTCCAGAAATCAACCTTCATATGTTTAACTCAATCTCCAACTGGAATCACATCAAAATCAGATCGGAAATCGCAGAACTAATTAAAAAGGTGCAACCTGTCCAGAATCCAGTACATGCAGGATAGTAGTAAGGAAATGCAAAAATATCAACCAGCAGCTACCACAATTAGCTATTGGCCATAACTACAAGGTTTTAGAGCATTCAATAAGCGTTTCAAGGACTCAAGAATCACATCATTTCGAGTTTTGTGGCTCTAGTTATGATTTATTGAAGGTGGCTGTCCTGTTGTAGGAAATCAGCAGAACAGAGTCCACATCTGAGCAATAAAATGTTTTGTCCTCAAACCCTAACCTAACATTAGAATCAGGTCTGCCATAAAACTACAAAGTTTTAGAACATTCCTTAATGTTTCTTTTGACATAAAAATCACCCTGATCTGAGATCCCTAACTCTAATTATGAATTTTTAAAATTTACTGTTCACGCATATACTGTATAGATTCCAGATTTTCACTCATCTATAATTTCCTATGGCACCTAGTTGTAGGATTTACTAATTTCTTTCATAAAACACAGAAATAACTATAAGTTAAAGCACTAACCTTTGTGTGTGTCAACCCAAGCTTGAAGAAAAATCTCTCTCCTTTTCTTTTGCTGCCTTAGGCTTGTTCTAGTTGCAAGGAGCAATTTTTGTGAAATAAACAAGTGATTTTATGGTGTGTTTACAAGGAACTTTTAGAGAGAAGTAAAAGCATCCATGGAGAATAGAGAGGGAGAGAGTTTCGGCTGGTTGAAGAAGAAGGGCAGCAAATTGTTGTTTTTCATTTTAACTCATTTTATCCTTTTTTAATTAGTTTATAAGGTATGTGTTACAATATGATTGGTGGAAGACTTTTAATGACACAATAATGATGCCATAATTTATATTTTATTTCATTTTCTTTTCTACTCATTTTTAATTAAATTTTTAATAATATTTATTCACATTTTAGATCATAATAATTATTTACTTAATTGGACAAGTCGGTCAAAAATCACCTCTGAAGGTGAAATGACCAAAATGCCCTCCGTTTGGCTTAACAGACTAAAATTATCTGTACCGATTGAAAAAAAAATTTAAGCATTTCTTTGGCATTCTAATGCCATAAGAACCTCAATGACCCTTCTCTGGAGTCCCAAAAATTATTTTATAATTTTTCCCCTGGGTCTAGGGCTCCTAGTTACGAGAACCGCAACTTCTCACTGGGTTACCCATCGCTAGGGCACCGGCGCATTTAACTTGGTTGTATTTTATTTCTAAAATTTTTTCTAAATTTTCTTATTAATATTTGAGTTATTTTTGACTCCTCACTCTAGTCTAATTATTTTTCCAGATGTTCTAGCTATCCGAACCGACACCGGTCATCGGAACAGTAGAATGTATGGAATTGCTACAGTGAGGGTGTTACACCTTTTATTAATAAAATATGTACAAGATACATACAAAATGATATGCTATAGGGCATACTACTAACACATGCTATGATTGATTGTATATTGAAGACAGTCACTTTTGGTCTTTCCTAGTACGAGGGTGTAGTAATACAGAAGGAGAGGCAATTACTGATATCAAATCTCATTTCAGCTGCACTTGCTAGAAAAATGATTAGAAAGGGTTGTGAAGCTTACTTAACACATGTGATAAACACCCAAGTAGGGAGTCCATAATTGAAGAATATCCCTACTGTATGTGACTTTCTAGACGTTTTTCTTGAAGAGCTACCAGGATTACCTCTGGAAAGAGAAGTGCAGTTTAAAATTGAGGTCATGCCTAGTGTGGAACCAATTTCCATTACTCCATATAGAATGGCACCTACTGAGTTGAAAGAGGTGAAGCTGTAGTTGCAAGAATTACTTAATAAGGGCTTCATTCGCCCTAGTATGTCACTTTAGGGAGCACCAGTTTTGTTCGTTAAGAAGAAGGATGGTACTCTCCATCTATGTATTGACTATAGACAGTTGAATAAAGTGACCATAAAGAATAGATATCCACTACCTCGAATAGATGATTTGTTTGTTTGATCAGTTGAAGGATGCAGCTGTGTTCTCTAAAATTAACTTGAGATCGGGTTATTATCAGTTGAGAGTGCAAGAGCAGAGCATTCTAAAAACTACCTTCAGGGCTCACTATGTCCACTATGAGTTCTTGGTGATGCCATTTGGATTAACTAATGCTCTAACTGCTTTTATAGACCTGATGAACACTATCTTTAGGCCATATCTAAATCAGTTTGTTCTGGTATTTATTGATCACATTTTGGTGTATTCAAAGAATGCACAGGAGCATGATAAGCACCTGAGGATTGTATTGCAAACCTTAAGGGAGAAACAGTTGTATGCCAAATTGTCGAAATGTGAATTTTGTTTGAAAGAAATTACATTTTTGGGGCATATTTTATCGACTGAGAGTATCAAGGTGGATCCCAGCAAGGTAAAAGCTATCTTTAACTAGAAGCCACCCATAAATGTCATTGAAGTTCACAGTTTTCTTAGGTTAGCTGGGTACTACAGTCGTTTTATGAAGGGATTCTCTATGCTAGCATCTCCACTGACCAAGCTGCTTCGAAAGGATATGAAATTTCAGTGGACTGACAGATGCCATGAGAGTTTTGATGAATTAAAAAGGTGTCTAACTGAAGCTCCAGTCTTAACTTCACCTACATCGGGTAAAGAATATATCATATACAGTGATGCCTCTCACAATGGGTTAGGTTGTGTACTAATGCAAGATTGAAATGTCATTGCTTATGTATCATATCAGCTGTGAAGGAGCGAAAGCATGAAAATTATTAGATTAGAACATTGAATTCAAAATTTTTCTTCTAGGGTCTCATGCATCATGCAAGATTCATTATAAACTTAATTGATTTAAATGTTCAATTGCATATTTAAAACCCTTTTAATATGTATTAGGATCTACATTTGCCATTTAAGATTTTAGAATTAACAAATTAATTCATTAGAACCCTAGATTGATACAAGAATATGTGCACTAACCTTTTGATGCACTGTAGATGTGATTGGTACCTTTGTGAAGCACCTAGAACCCCAAATGTTGTCCCTCTTGTTTGTCTACACCAAGATCACTAATGGCAGCCCCTCGAACAGCTTCTCAAGCCTTGCCAACTAATTAGAAATTAGGGATTTGCCTTTGGAGAGGTTATAGATATATATAGAACACTAGAAACAATTTCTAGTAATTTTAATTCGAGAGAATATGGGCAATTCTCTTTGAATTGATGAGAGAAGAAGAAGAAGAGAGGAAGAAGGCATAGAGGTGGCAGCACCTTTGAGATAAAAATCAGAATGTATATTTTATTCTTTCATTCTTTCCCTTTTATAATTAGGTTATCACTTAAAACCCTTGCCATATGTCATCTTCTGATTGCATCCTAATTTTAATTGACCTAATCACATTAAGCCAAGTGTCAAAGCTAGGTTTAATCTTGACTTTGATCATCATGCATGATAGGAAGACAAATGACAAACCATGATGCCATGTGTCACCATCTCATGGTGCCACATGTCACCCTGTGAAATGACCAAATTACCCTTGTGTTCTAATTTTGAGTTCTCAACCCAAAATAATTATTTCTCCTCTTCTAATCAATCTATATCAAATATAAATTAATTAATTAATCTCTATTAATTAATTTCTCATAATTAAATTCATATTTAAACACTTTAAATATAAATTTAACTCATGCTATACATCCAATAACCTAGATTTGGTTTCAAGCCATGCTAGGGACTTTACAATCTAATTGCAAACCAAACTTATTTAATTAATCAATTAAACTCTTCAACTAATTAATTAAATCACATTTAACTTGGTGATTATTTGTGTATGTGTGTGACTTATTAGGCTCATTACTAATTGGCAATGAGATATGATATCAACTTTTAACATCATCAGAACTTTTTTCTTATCATAAATGATTTCTCTAAATCATTTTAGGCACCTCATAGACCATGGTTAACACCTAGCATAGCATGCCATGGCTACCCAATCAGTAATAAGGAATGCCTTAAATAAACCTATAATCATTTATTACCATGCACTAGAATCTCTCTGTTACAAAATCCCAATTTGAGCTGGAGTCATGGTTTATGTCAAACTCCATTTGCTATGAATATTATGTTCTCTTTTAATTCCAATTCTTGATTAAAAAGATTTTCTCATCAGAAACTCTTTTCTGATTAAATTTATCTGCCCTGGCCAGGAACTTGAAATATCAAGAACAATTAAATGAACATAGGATTTTATCCCTATTTACTTAGGGTAATAGATTCCATCTTGATCAACACCTACCTTCATATATAACTAGTAGGAGCCAACACATGCCCATATACCCATACATAGTACAAGTATGATAGTAGTATCAAACTCAAATCACCTATATACAAGATAACTGTGTTATCTCAGATCTAAAGATTATATGCACTGATATGATTTATGATAATGCATTGACAAGAGTAAACTCCATGTGCTTGTCATAAGTGTCACTGGATCGGCCTACTTATCATGCATAAGTGCCTATCATGTTTGTTATATGGCATGAGACGCACCATTCCATCTTATTTACATCTCATATAAATAACTTGGGAACAAACATGATTACAATCTTTCTAGATAAGTCATGTCCTTATTGTGAGTTATCCTCGATTTTGAACCAATTTATGATACTTTGTGCTGGAAATACTTTCACTCATATTCTTAACAACTTAAGAATAGAATTTCTAACAAAATATCAATGGACCTTTCAATTACACATAAATATGTTATGTAAATGGAAAAGTGAAAATGCCTTTTATTAATAAAAACATATACAAGATACATACTAAATGATATGCTCTAGGACATACTACTAATAATCTCCCGCTAGCACTAGAGCCATTCATTACAATATCTTAGACCCATCTTCTCAAGTTTTTTATCTAATTGAGCTTGTGACTTAGGCTTAGTGAATGGATCAGCTAGATTTTTAGCTGATGCTATTTTCTGCATGGCTATATCGCCTTGCCCAACTATCTCTTTGATAATGTGGTAGCACCTTTCTATGTGTTTGGATTTATTGTGAGACCGGGATTCCTTATATCCAAACAACCTCTTTTGCAGCATCTAATGCAGAAATGTACTCGGCCTCTGTAGTGGAATCAGCAGTCGTACTCTGTTTGAAAATGTTCCAACTGACTGCACCTCCATTACTTTTGCCATGCTAGGTTTAATCTTGACTTTGATCATCATGCATGATAGGAAGACAAATGACAAACCATAATGCCATGTGTCACCATCTCATGGTGCCACATGTCACCCTGTGAAATGACCAAATTACCCTTGTGTTCTAATTTTGAGTTCTCAACCCAAAATAATTATTTCTCTTCTTCTAATTAATTTATATCAAATATAAATTAATTAATTAATCTTTATTAATTAATTTCTCATTAATTAAATTCATATTTAAACACTTTAAATATAAATTTAACTTACCCATATACATCCAACAATCTAGATTTGGTTTCAAGTCATGCTAGGGACTTTGTAATCTAATTGCAAACCAAACCTATTTAATTAATCAATTAAACTCTTTAATTAATTAATTAAATCATATTTAATTAGGTGATAACTTGTGTATGTGTGTTATAACACCCCTATGTTCAGTAGTGCATTCTACTATTCCAGTGACCAGTGTTGTCCGGATAGCTAGGATGCCTAGAACTACACTTACATATGAGTGAGGAAACATAAAATAACGAAATACAAGAAAAGAAAATACAAGAAAAATAAAGGAAAAATAATAACAATGAAATATAACCAAGTTAAACGAGCCGAGAACCCTAGCGATGGGTGACTGCACCGGGAAGTTGCCGCGTGGACTGTTGACTAGCCCTGGACCACAGGAAACCCTGGAAAATATTTTTAGGACTTAAATAAATGTCTATTGAAGTATAAATATCATTAGAAATATCAAAGAAAAATTATTTAATTAGTACAAAGAAAAAGTGAGAAATCGAAAAACGAACAAAACTCGGTGTTACCGAAAAATCGGGAATGCAACCCGAACAGGGGCATTGTGGTCATTTGACACCCGAGTTGTCTTTTGACCTAAATTTCCATTAAAAATGCATGATATTACACTTGGAAAATGTCATGAAAAATTAAATTGGTGATACATAGTTTAAATAGCAAAAATTGGGAGTTAAATGTGAGAAAATGAAACCTTAAGATTAAATTAACATTATATTTCCACTTAGTGGTCCACTAACACCTAAAGTGGACCATTAATCTGATTTTTGGACAGCAGAAAGTCACTTTCTTCTACATCTCAAAATCCAGCCGAGGCCAAGGAGGAAGAAAACCTCCATGGCCATTTGTTACAAGCTTCATGCAAGCTTCATCCCTTCATCTCCAAGCCAATTTTCTAACCTTTTCCTTCACTAAAATTGCTCTACACCACTTGGGCAGTAGATAGGTAGCAAGAAGATCAAGTTTTGGTGAGGTTTTGAAGAGTTTCAAAAGTGGTAAGTATGTGTTTTTTATTATTGCTTCATTAAAGTTTGTGAGGATGTTATGGGTACTTGAATTGTGGAAAGAATTTTGGAGTTTGATGTTCTAAGGGAGATGTTTATTTTTGGCAGCCATGGAAATCCTTAAGGGTAGTTTATTCTTGTATGTAAATGGTAGATTAAAGTGTTGATGAAGTGTTTGTATGTGTAGGAATAAATTTGGTGATGTATATTAGATGTATGTGAATGTACACTTGATTTTGGAAGCTTGGAAATTAATCCAAGGAGAGGTATGAATCGGCAGCCTGAATTGTGGACCAAAAATATGTTGCTTTATGGTTTGGTTTATGGAATATTATGGTTGAATTATGGTACTTGTTGTGGCAGCTTGTACATGTGTATAAGGGTTTGAGTTTGGACATGTGAATGAGCTTGGTTATGTAGTTAAATTATGTGTAATTTGAACTTGGTAAATTCTGGACTATAATGTGCATATTGAGTGTGGTTTTAAGCTGCCAAAGTGACCAAAAATGTGTTGTGAAATGTGTTTAGGTTATGGTACAAAACAGAAATGGCATGAATGTGTAACTTGGTAAGTGTTAAAAGTGTCCTTTTATGAGTAATGAACAAAATGCAATAGGGCAGTTTATGTTTTGGGCTTAGAACCTTAAGTATGTCGCTCCAATTGGTATGAGACCAATTGGAGGTGAAATTAGGCACAAAAAGTGCCAACTTTCATGAAGGAAGCTTACCAAAATTCTGCTTGGAAGGTAACTTGAAAAATGACCAAATCCGGATTAGTGCATTTAAGGCCTGAAAATTGACCATTTGGGCAGCAGTTAGTGTTTTGGCCATAACTCACTCAAAATAGGTCCAATTGACCTGAATTTTTACCATGAATAGTTGAGACATATATCTACAAGTCTTATGAAGACACCAAAGCCCAGAAATGACCATAAGCAAGTCAAATAGCTTGCATAAGTTTGGGTCCAAAAACTAGCCGAACCAAAAGTGACCTAAAATGACCTAAAGTGACCAATTTTGGTACATTCTGATTAGCAATAGTAAAATGACCATAACTTGGTCTACATAACTCAAAATGACCTGAAATTTTACCCCGCGTGCAATAAGACATAGATCTACAAGTTTGTAGTTTTGACCGAAACTCGAAAACCAAGGGAACTAGGTTATCCGGCTAGGTCAAATTAGTATACCGGAATCCGGTAAATTGCAATAAAATGCAATATACATGGAAATGAATTGGGTAACATGTACCAATACTAAAAGGCTATAAAATGTGACATATTGGTAACATTAAAACCTAATTCACCTAGACTGCATCGAGGGTCAATATCTTAGGTTGACTAAGGAAATAATAGAATTCCATGAATTAATTATTAAGCATTATCATTAGAGAGCTTTAAATGAGTCAAACACTTCAAATTGTATTTCTCGCTAGCAAAGACTCGTGGAAAGGGAAGGAAACACTGAGTCAGAGCCAAGAGACAGTTATCAGAGGTTTGTGCACAATAGTTATTTCTTTTGAATTTTTTCAATTGAAATAAATTATGATTATTTATATGTTATTGTTTTAAATTGTGTTTGTGCACAATAATTTTGACTTCTCATTTTCTACTTAAAAATTTAATTGAATAATATAGTTTTAAATTGTGTCCGTGCACAATACTTTTATATTCACTGCTTTTACTAGCAAATTTATTTAGAGAAATGAGTTATGAATAATTTTTTATTGTTTTGGTTTTGGGAATATTATTTGAAAATTATTGTGTTGCCAACTTTGCAAATAGAAATTTTGAGATAAAATATGATTTGCGATTTGTATGAAATATTGTGATTTGAAATTGTTTTGATTCACACTTGGCATGACACTGTTGCTATGTTCCTCCTCCATTTATGGGGTAAGTGTGATTATATTCCTCCCTCTTTGATTTATCAGTCTGGGGTGAGTGTGATTATGTTCCTCCCTTTTTGACTTGCCAGTCTGAGGTGAGTGTGGATCAGTACTCATTATTTAGCTAGCTTCCTCCCTCATTGATTTCGATTATTGGGGTGAGTGTGTCTTGTCGTGGTATACAACACGGCATGTGTGAAAAAATTGTGTCATGGCCTAAATTGTTTTATTGATTGGCAACACTGTATTATTTAGTTATTTGATCAAATTGTGTTATGGATTGGCAAAACTTTATTATTCAGTTATTTGCCCAAATTGTGTTATTGATTGGCAAAACTGTATTATTCAGTTATTTGATCAAATTGTGTTATTGATGGGCAAAACTGTGTTACTCAGTTATTTGATCAAATTGTGTTATAAACTGTATTATTCAGTTATTTGATCAAATTATGTTATTGATTGGCAAAACTGTATTATTCAGTTATTTGATCAAATTGTGTTATTGATTGGCAAAACTGTGTTACTCAGTTTTTTGATCAAATTTGTATTATATGAACTTTGTAAATTGTGAAATAGAATTGTGAACTATTTTATTTGTGAATTATCAATAAAAGATTTATGTATTGCATTTCAAATTGTTATTGTGCACCACTGAGTAAATTTTACTCAGCGATAGCTTTTTATTGCTGTCGCAGGTAGACAGACTGACAAGCCAGCAAATTAGACTGTTAGTACTACACTGAGAGATCATCGGGTATATTGAGTATACCATAGTTTGCATTTTATATTGTAATGTATGTTCACTGTATGTATATAGTGTTGTTGGTTTTGAGCAGTTGTAAATTAAAGTTATACATTGAAGTTGTAAAATAAATTGTGAATTATTTTGGCTTGTAAAATTTGTATTATATTTCTTTTATCTCAGCTTTGAAAATACTGAAAAATTACTGTGGATTTGAGTTGAGAAACATATTGAGTTGATCAAATATTGGAGTTGAGATTGAGAAATATATTTGAAGTGCTTTTTACAGGTTTTTGAAGAACTGTTTCATTCAAAATATAGATGGCACTCCGCCAAAATTTTTATAGAAATTACTAATAATTCAAATGTGTTAGCTGTTTCACTTCAGTTCAAAAAAGTTTTTAACACCTGTAAATAGTGCTCACCACTGTAAAAAGAAGTAAGAAAAGTTTTAAAATCTCTTGTAGTGTATTTAATGGGTTACCAGTAGATAAAGTTGGTAATTCATTAGGTATATTACGGGATCATGTTATGCCTTACAGAGGGGTAGGGTGTGACATGTGTGACTTACTAGGCTCATCACTAATTGGCAATGAGATATGATATCAACTCTTAATATTATTAGAACTCTTTCTTACCATAAATGATTTCTCTAAATCATTTTATACACCTCATAGACCATGGTTAATACCTAGCATAGCATGCCATGGCCACCCAATCAGTAATAAGGTTTACCTTAAATGAACATATAATCATATGTTACCATGCACTAGAATCTCTCTGTTACAAAATCCCAACTCAAGCTGGAGTCATGGTTTATGTCAAACCCCATTTGCTATAAATATTATGTTCTTTTTTAATTTCAGTTCTTGATTAAAAAGATTTTCTCATCAGCAACTCTTTTCTGATTAAATCTATATGTCCTGGCTAAGAACTTGAAACATCAAGACCAATTAAATGAACATAGGATTTTATCTCTATTTATTTAGAGGAACAGATTCCATCTTGATCAACACCTACCTCCATATATAACTAGTAGGAGCCAACACATGCCGATATACCCATACACAGTACAAGTATGAAAGTAGTATTAAACTCAAACCACCTATATACAAGATAACTGTGCTATCTCAGGTCTAAAGATTATATGCACTAATATGATTTATGACAATACATTGATGAGAGTAAACTCCATGTGCTTGTCATAAGTGTCACTGGTTCGGCCTACTTATCATGTATAAGTGCCTATCATGTTTATCATATGGCATGAGACTCACCATTCCATCTTATTTATATCTCATATAAATAACTTGAGAACAAACATGAATACAATCTTTCTGGATAAGTCATGTCCCTATTGTGAAGTATCCTAGATTGTGAACCTATTTATGATACTTTGTGCTAGAAACACTGTCACTCATATTCTTAACAACTTAAGAATAGAATTTCTAATAAAATATCAATGGACCTTTTCTATTACATATAAATATATTATGTAAACAGAAAAGTGGAAATGCCTTTTATTAATAAAAACATATACAAGATACATACTAAATGATATGCTCTAGGGCATACTACTAACAATCTCCCACTAGCACTAGAGCCATTCATTACAATATCTTAGACCCATCTTCTCAAGATGTCGATCTAGCTGAGTATGTGACTTAGGCTTAGTGAATGGATCAGCTGGATTTTTAGCTGATGCTATTTTTTGCATGGCTACATCGCCTCGTTGAACTATTTCTCTGATAATGTGGTAATGCCTTTCTATGTGTTTGGATTTCTGGTGAGACCGAAGTTCCTAAGCCTGTATGACTTCTCCATTGTTGTCACAGTGTAGTGGAACTGTTGACTCAATGGAAGGAACTACTGTAAGTTCTATCACGAACTTCTTTATCCAAACAGCTTCCTTTGTAGTATCTGATGCAGCAATATACTCAGCCTCAGTAGTGGAATCTGTAGTCATGCTCCGTTTGGAACTCTTCCAACTGACTACACCTCCATTACAAATGAACACATACCCAGAGGTAGACTTTCTATCATCAATATCTGATTGGAAATCAGAATCAGTATAACCATCCAATTGCAAGTCTCCACCTCCATATATCAAGAATAAATCCTTAGTTCTTCTCAAGTACTTAAGGATATTCTTAACAGCTATCTAGTGTTCCAAACCTAGATTGGATCGATACCTGCTAGTCAAACTAACAACATAGCGATATCTGGCCTAATACACAACATTGCATACATTAAACTTCCAATAGCCGAAGCATATGGAATCCTGACCATTTTATCTCTTTCTTTAGGTGTCTTTGGAGACATCTCTTTAGAAAGGTAGATACCATGTCTCACTGGCAACAATCCTTTCTTGGAATCAAGCATGTTAAACCTCTTTAATACCTTTTCCAAGTATAGACTTTGGGATAAATCAATTATTCTTTTTGCTCTATCTCTCTACATGCGAATCCCAAGAATATAGGTTGCCTCCTCTAAGTCTTTCATGGAGAATTCATTTGACAACTATACCTTTACTGTTGTCAACATACCTGTGTCATTACCCATCAACAGTATGTCATCCACATATAAGACAAGGAAAGTGATAGCACTGTCACTAACCTTCTTATATACACATGGCTCATCCTTATTTTTGATAAAACCAAATGATTTAATGGCTTCATCAAAACGGATGTTCGAACTTCTCGAAGCTTGTTTCAACCCATAAATGGATCGCTTTAGCTTGCATACCTTGGAACCATATTGGGATTCAAAACCCCTAGGTTGTTCCATGAAAATGTTTTCTTCAATGTATCCATTGAGAAAAGCTGTTTTGACATCCATCTGCCAAATCTCATAATCATAATATGCAGCTATTGCTAATAGAATCCTAATTGATTTAAGCATGGCAACAGGTGAGAAAATCTTCTCATAGTCGATTCCTTGCCTTTGGATAAACCCTTTCGCTACTAGCCTTGCCTTATAGGTCTCTACCTTTCCATCAGAACCAATTTTCTTCTTGAAAACCCATTTGTTCCCTACAGGTACAATACCTTCAGGTGGGTTAACAAGATCCCAAACTTGATTCTTATACATGGAATCAGTCTCGGATTTCATAGCATCAATCCATTTTGAAGAGTCTATATCTGATATAGCTTCTTCATAGGTAAGTGGATCATCTCCATGATCTACTTCTTTATGAGTAGACAACTCTTGTTCTTCTTCATGAAGGAAACCATATCTCACTGGTGGGTGAGATACCCTGGTTGTTCTACAAGGAATAGCTGTAGATGTTTCATCAATGGGTGTAGGTTGACTAGATGGATCTATATCCATCTGATCTGTTGGTTAGTTAGAATTTTCCAATTCTAACTCTATTTGCCTTCCTTTGCCTCCTTCTTGAACAAACTGTTGTTCAAGAAATATGGCATCTTTACTTACCACAACCTTTTGTGAAGTAGGCAAATAAAAATAATATCAAAACTATCTTTTGGATATCCAACAAATCGACCCTTTTTTGATCTGGTTTCCAATTTATCAGTGTTTAGCTTTTTAATATAAGTTGGACAACCCCAAATCTTAACATGCTTAAGACTTGGTTTTCTTCCATGCCATATCTCATAAGGTGTGGAAGAAATTGATTTTGATGGAATCCTATTCAGAATATACAAAGCTAATTCTAATGCAAATCCCCAAAAGGAGATTGGCATATCAGTATAGGTCATCATACTACGTACTATATCCAATAGAATACGATTTCTCTTTTCAGATACACCATTCAGCTATGGTGTTCCTAGAGGAGTTAGTTGGGAAACAATGCCATGCTCTCTTAAGTGTTCATCAAATTCAGTACTCAAATATTCACCTCCACGATCTGATTGAAGAGCTTTAATACTCTTTCTTGTTTGATTTTCTACTTCAGATTTAAATTCTTTGAACTTTTCAAAGGATTCATGTTTGTATTTCATTAAATACAAATACCCAAACCTTGATTTATCATCAGTAAAGGTAATAAAGTAATGAAAACTGCCTCTAGCCATTTCTTTAAATGGACTACATACATCACTATGTATTAGCTCCAAAATATTTTCAGCCCTTAGCCCTTGTCCAACAAAGGGTGATCTAATCATTTTGCCTGAAGGCAAGATTCACAAGTTGGAGTAGGCTCAGAGCCCAATGAGGATAGAATCCCCATTTTTTCCAATTTTGCAATCCTATCTTTTGCAACATGACATAACCTTAAGTGCCAAATATATTTTGAACTTGAGTTGGTTTTCACCATGGCATTGCATTCATTTAGATCGCTCGCATTCATTTTGTGTTTATCATTATTATCCAAATAATAAAGACCATCATTCATATAATCCAAACCAACATATTTATTTCCAAAATAAATATTGCAAACATCATCTGTGAACTGAAATTCATAGCCATTTCTAGTCAAACTAGATATAGAAATGATGTTCTTAAAAGCATCAGGTACATATAAAATATTATCCAAACACAAAACATGTCCAAACATGTAAAAAGATTTAGATCCTATAGCTAAAGCTTCAACAGTTGAGCCATTGCCAATCCAGACTCTAACATCTTGAGAACGCAAGATGCTACTATTTGCTAGTTCCTACATATCATGAGAAATGTGAGATCTGGCACCAGTATCTAAAACCCAAGCTGTAGATGAACTATGAGTATCATCAAAATCTAAATAACAAGATATGGACATACCTTCCGAAGGTCTATCCTTCTTGTCCTTCAGAGAAGCAAGATACTCTGGGCAGTTCCTTTTCCAGTGCCCATCCTTCTGGCAATGGAAACACTTTCCTTTGCTTCCATCAACTTGAGTCTTCCCTTTCTATTTAGCTATTTTCTTGGAAGGACCAGGAATCTAAGATTTCTTTTTCTTATTACCCTTCTTCTTGTTGGACTTTTTAATAGAAGAAGATGCAATCAAAGCTATCTCTTTTCCTTTATTGCCCAGCATATTCTTTTGGGCAACAACTAGCATGTTGAGTAAACCAGCCAAGGTGCATTCCTATTTAGTCATATGGAAATTTGTTACAAAATTCCCAAAAGACTCAGGAAGGGACTGAAGGATCAAATCCGCCTGCAGTTGGAAATCCATGTTGAAGTCAAGATGTTCTAACTACTCAATCAACCAAATCATCTTGTGGACATGATCTCCAACATTCTGTCCCTCAAACATCCTCATGCGGAATTGTTGTCTAAATAACTCATACCTAGCATTCCTGCTGTACTCACCATACAACTCTTGTAGGTGAAGGAGGATCTCACTCACACTCTGCATATTTTCATGCTGCTTCTGTAACTCATTACTCATAGAAGTAAACATATAACACTTAGCTCTCATATCATATTCAACTATTAGGTTTAATTGACCCAATCACATTGTGCCAAGTGTTAAACCTATATTTAATCTTAATTTTAATCATCTTACATAATTAAAAAAAAAAACATTTGGCAAGCTTATGTGTAATGCTATGTGTCACCATCTCATGGTGCCACATGTCATCTTATGAAATGACCAAAATGCCCCTGTGTCTTAATTTTGAGTTCTCAACCCAAAATAATTATTTCTCTTCTTCTAATCAATTTATATCAAATATAAATTAATTAATTAATCTTTATTAATTAATTTCTCATTAATTAAATTCATATTTAAACTTTTTAAATATAAATTTAACTTACCCATATACATCTAATAATCTAGATTTGGTTTCAAGTCATGCTAGGGACTTTGTAATCTAATTGCAAACCAAACCTATTTAATTAATCAATTAAACTCTTTAATTAATTAATTAAATCATATTTAATTAGGTGATAACTTGTGTATGTGTGTGACTTACTAGGCTCATCACTAATTGGCAATGAGATATGATATCAACTCTTAATATCATTAGAACTCTTTCTTACCATAAATGATTTCTCTAAATCATTTTATACACCTCATAGACCATGGTTAACACCTAGCATAGCATGCCATGGCCACCCAATCAGTAATAAGATTTATCTTAAATAAACCTATAATCATATGTTACCATGCACTAGAATCTCTCTGTTACAAAATCCCAACTCAAGCTAGAGTCATGGTTTATGTCAAACCCCATTTGCTATGAATATTATGTTCTTTTTTAATTCCAGTTCTTGGTTAAAAAGATTTTCTCATCAGAAACTCATTTCTGATTAAATCTATCTGTCCTAGCCAGGAACTTGAAATATTAAGAACAATTAAATAAACATAGGATTTTATCTCTATTTACTTAGAGGAACATATTCCATCTTGATCAATACCTACCTCCATATATAACTAGTAGGAGCCAACACATGCCGATATACCCATACATAGTACAAGTATGAAAGCAGTATCAAACTCAAACTACCTATATACAAGATAACTGTGCTATCTCATGTCTAAAGATTATATGCACTAATATAATTTATGACAATACATTGACAAGAGTAAACTCCATGTGCTTGTCATAAGTGTCACTAGTTCGGCCTACTTATCATGTATAAGTGCCTATCATGTTTATCATATGGCATGAGACTCACCATTCCATCTTATTTATATCTCATATAAATAACTTGGGAACAAACATGAATACAATCTTTCTGGATAAGTCATGTCCTTATTGTGAAGTATCCTCGATTGCGAACCTATTTATGATACTTTGTGCTAGAAATACTGTCACTCATATTCTTAACAACTTAAGAATAGAATTTCAAATAAAATATCAATGGACCTTTTCTATTACACATAAATATATTATGTAAACGGAAAAGTAAAAATGCCTTTTATTAATAAAAACATGTACAAGATACATACTAAATGATATGCTTTAGGGTATACTACTAACAGTCCCACCAATGCTCTTGACCTCCTTGATCTTCTTGCAATCTATTACACTGTAGTCCTTGGCATACCAAGGCAATTTTACAAGAACATGGACTTTAAAGTCCTCAAATAAATGAAATTACAACCCAAAATTATTACAACCTTTATAATACATGCCATTAAAATAAATTAATTAATTTACAACCCAAAGAAAAATAAAAGAAATAAATCCAATCACATTGGTCTTTTATTGTCCATGATCATCTATCATGCATATTATCATTTAATAATTAAATAAAACATACATACTAAAATTAAATTGAATATCTCATATTCAACTAAAAATTTAGATTTGAATCTCATTCAACCAAATTTAAAAATTCAAATTTGAATCTTATTCAAAACAAATTTAAAAATTTAGATTTAAATCTCATTCAAACAAATCTAAAAATTCAGATTTGAATCTCATTCAACCAATTTTAAAAATTTAGATTTGATTCTCATTCAAACAAATTTAAAAATTCAGATTTGAATCTCATTCAAATAAATTTAAAAATTTAGATTTGAATCAAAATTTAATTGTGTGATTAAAACTTCTAATTAAACATTTTAATTAGTCATGGGATGGGCCTTAGATCATACAATAATTGCACATTCAAAACCCATATACCTTGCGCACCATTGTGGTGTTCAAACCATGCGCACCATAGAGCACAAACATCATGCCGCCACACTCTTATATGCAACCAGCAATGAATCAATCAACTTTTGATCAAATCACACCATTAAATCAGATATTAAACAATCTAAATGACAAATATAGTGGCTCTGATACTAATTGAAGGAGCAGAAGAATGAAAATAATTAGATTAGAACATTAAATTCAAAATTTTTCTTCTAGGGTCTCATGCATCATGGAAGATTCATTATATTCCTAATTGATTTCAATGTTCAATTGCATATTAAAACCCTTTTAATATGTATTAGGATCTACATTTGCCATTTAAGATTTTAAAATTAATAAATTAATTCATTAGAACCCTAGATTGACAAGAATATGTGCACTAACCTTTTGATGTACTGTAGATGTGATTGATACCTTTGTGAAGCACCTAGGACCCCAATTGTTGTCCCTCTAGTTAGTCCACACCAAGATCACCAATGGCAGCCCCTTGAATAGCTTCTCAAGCCTTGCCAACCAATTAGAAATTAGGGATTTGCCTTTACAGAGGTTATAGATGTATATAGAATACTAGAAACAATTTCTAGCAATTTTAATTCAAGAGAATATGGGCAATTCACTTTGAATTGATGAGAGAAGAAGAAGAAGAGAGGAAGAAGGCATAGAGGTGGCGGCATTTATGAGATAAAAATCAAAATGTATATTTTATTCTTTCATTCTTTCCCTTTTATAATTAGGTCATCACTTAAAACCCTTGCCACATGTCATCTTCTGATTGCATCTTAATTTTAATTGACTTAATCACATTAAGCCAAGTATCAAAGCTAGGTTTAATCTTGACTTTGATCATCATGCATGATAGGAAGACAAATAACAAACCATGATGCCATGTGTCACCATCTCATGGTGTGACATGTCACCCTGTGAAATGACCAAATTACCCTTATTGTAATTTTGAGTTCTCAACCCAAAATAAATATTTCTCCTCTTCTAATCAATTTATATCAAATATAAATTAATTAATTAATCTCTATTAATTAATTTCTCATAATTAAATTTATATTTAAACACTTTAAATATAAATTTAACTAATACAATACATCCAATAACCTAGATTTGGTTTCAAGCCATGCTAGGGACTTTGCAATCTAATTGCAAACCAAACTTATTTAATTAATCAATTAAACTCTTTAACTAATTAATTAAATCACATTTAACTTGGTGATTACTTGTGTATGTGTGTAACTCACTAGGCTCATTACTAATTGGCAATGAGATATGATATCAATTTTTAATATCATCAGAACTTTTTTCTTACCATAAATGATTTCTCTAAATCATTTTAGGCACCTCATAGACCATGGTTCATACCTAGCATAGCATGCCATGGCCACCCAATCAATAATAAGGAATGCCTTAAATGAACCTATAATCATATGTTACCATGCACTAGAATCTCTCTGTTACAAAATCCCAATTCGAGCTAGAGTCATGGTTTATGTCAAACTCTATTTGCTATAAATATTATGTTCTCTTTTAATTCCAATTCTTGATTAAAAAGATTTTCTCATCAGAAACTCTTTTCTGATTAAATCTGTCTGTCCTGGCCAGGAACTTGAAACATCAAGAACAATTAAATGAACATAGGATTTTATCCCTATTTATTTAGGGTAACAAATTCCATCTTGATCAATACCTACCTCCATATATAACTAGTAAGAGCCAACATATTCCCATATACCCATACCTAGTACAAGTATGAAAGCAGTATCAAACTCAAACCACCTATATACAAGATAACTGTGTTATCTTAGGTCTAAAGATTATATGCACTGATATGATTTATGACAATGTATTGACAAGAGTAAACTCCACGTGCTTGTCATAAGTGTCACTAGTTCGGCCTACTTATCATGCATAAGTGCCTATCATGTTTATTATATGGCATGAGACTCACCATTCCATCTTATTTACATCTCATATAGATAACTTGGGAACAATCATGATTACAATCTCTTTGAATAAGTCATGTCCTTATTGTGACTCGATTGTGAACCAATTTATAATACTTTGTGCTAGAAATACTGTCACTCATATTCTTAATAACTTAAGAATAAAATTTCTAATAAAATATCAATGGACCTTTTCTATTACACATAAATATGTTATGTAAACAGAAAAATGAAAATGCCTTTTATTAATAAAACATGTATAAGATACATACTAAATGATATGCTCTAGGGCATACTACTAACAAGCTGAAACCACATGAGAGAAACTATCCTACACATGACTTGGAGCTTACTGCCATTGTATTTGCTCTGAAGATCTGTAGACACTACTTGTATGGGGAGAATTGTTATATCTACACAGATCACAAGAGCTTAAAGTATCTGGGTACACAGAAGGAATTGAATTTGAGGCAGAGGTGGTGGTTAGAACTGATAAAAGATTATGATTGCCTAATAGATTACCTGCACGGGAAAGTAAATGTGGTAGCTGATGCCTTAAGTCATAAAACTGTGGCCAGTTTAAGGATTTCTCCTTTATCCATGGTGTATGACTTGAGGGCCTTGCATGCTAATTTGGAGATTGATGATGAGGGGCGAATGGTAGCTATTTGGCAACTGAAGCCAGTACTGATAGAGCAAATTAAATAGCAGCTCAAACTGATGAAAAGTATCTAAAGGAGCGGAAGCATGGTGATTTGTTCATTAGAGCATTGAATTTCAAAATTTTTCTTCTAGGGTTATATGTATCATACCACATCTCTTATGTGCCTAATTAATTTCAATGTTCAATTGCATATTAAAACACTTTTAATATGTATTAGGATCTATGTTTGCCATTCAAGATTGTGAATTAACAAATTAATTCATTTAAACCCTAGTTTAAAAGAGGAGTTAGAGCACTAACCTCTTTGATGCACTATGGATGTGATTGGCACCTTTAGGAAGCACCTAGGGCCACAAGTGTTGTCCCTCTAGCTTGTCAACACCAAGATCACCAATGGGTAGCCCCCAATTTGCTTCTTAAGCCTTTGCTAACCAATTATAAATTGATTTCTTACCTTTAGAAATGTTGTATGTGTGTATAGGACACTAGAAACAATTTCTAGCAATTTTAATTCAAAGAAATTTAGGCAATTCTCTTTGAATTGATGAGACAAGATGAAGAGGAGAGGGAGAAGAATAGATGCTGCCACCTTTGAGGAAGAGTGTTATGTTGTGTTTTTTTCTTCTTTCTTTTCCCTTTTATAATTAGGTCATTAAGTCACTTAAACCCTATGCCACACGTCACCACCACAGTGCATCTTATTTTTAATTGACCTAATCACATTAAGCCAAGTGTCAAAGCTAAACTTAATCTTGACTTTGATCACCTTGCACGATAGGAAGACAAATGGCAAACTTATATAATGCCATGTGTCACCATCTCATGGTGCCACATGTCACCATGTGAAATGAACAAATTACCCTTATGTTGTAATTTTGAGTTCTCAATCCAAAATCGTTATTTCTCCTCTTCTAATCAATTTATATGAAATATAAATTAATTAATTAATCTCTAATTAATTAATTTCTCACAATTAAATTCATATTTAAACACTTTAAATATAAATTTAACTTATACTATACATCCAATAATCTAGATTTGATTTCAAGTCATGCTAGGGACTTTGCATTCTTATTGCAAACCAAACTTATTTAATTAATTAATTAAACTCTTTAATTAATCAATTAAATCACATTTTACTTGGTGATTATCTTGTGTATGTGTGTGACTCACTAAGCTCATCACTAATTGGCAATGAGATATGATATTAACTCTTAATATCATCAGAACTCTTTCTTACTATAAATGATTTCTCTAAATCATTTTAGGCATCTCATAGACCATGGTTGACACCTAGCATAGCATGCCATGGCCACCCAATCAGTAACAAGGAATACCTTAAATGAACCTATAATCATATGTTACCATGCACTAGAATCTCTCTATTACAAAATCCCAATTTGAGCTGGAGTCATGGTTTATGTCAAACCCCATTTGCTATGAATATTATGTTTTCTTTTAATTCTAGTTCTTGATTAATTAGATTTTCTTGTCAGAAACTCTTTTCTGACTAAATCTGTTTGTCCTGGCCAGAAACTTGAAACATCAAGAACAATTAAATGAACATAAGACTTTATCCCTATTTACTTAGGGTAACAGATTCTATCTTGATCAACACCTACCTCCATATATAACTAGTAGGAGCCAACACATGCCCATATAGCCATACATAGTACAAGTATGAAAGCAATATCAAACTCAAACCACCTATATACAAGATAACTGTGTTATCTCAGGTTTAAAGATTATATGCACTGGTATGACAATGTATTAGCAAGAGTAAACTACATTTGCTTGTCATATGCGTCACTAGTTCGATCTTCTTATCATGTATAAGTGCCTATCATGTTTATCATATGGCATGAGACTCACTATTACATCTTATTTATATCTCATATAAATACCTTGGGAACAAACATGAATACAATCTTTATGGATAAGTCATGTCCTGTGTGAAGTATACTCGATTGTAAACTAATTTATGATACTTTGTGCTAGAAATACTGTCACTCATATTCTTAATAACTTAAGAATAGAATTTTTAACAAAATATCAATGGACCTTTTCTATTACATATAAATACATTATGTAAATGGAAAAGTAAAATTGCCATTTATTAATAAAATATGTACAAGATACATACTAAATGACATGCTCCAGGGCATACTACTAACAGTATCAGAAGTTGCTAGAAGAAGCTTGGGATGGCAAGAAACCAGACTTTTCAGTGAATGATGATGGCTTATTATTACACCAGGGTAGAATGTACATTCCAAATGGTGTGTGTCACACCTTATCCCTACATAAGGCATGACATGATCTCGTAATATATCTAATGAATTACCGAACTTCGCCTACCGGTAACCCATTAAATATATTACAAGGGATTTTAAACAATTTCAATTAATTTTAAAGTGTAAAGAAATGATAAATAATTATTAAAGAGCTTTTAAATAAGATTTATATCATAAATTGTAATTTTTAATTAATTTGGAATTTTTAAAATTTTACATAAATTTTGGCATATTACCGTCTAAAAATTGAGAAAAAAATTGTTCAAAACCTGTTAAAAATACTTCCAACAAATGTATTATCCACAACTCCATTAAAATCAACATATCTTAATCTCAACAACCTCAAACAAGAGGGTAGCAATTTATTTTTTGTAAAATTCAAAAAGAAACTTAAATATTTCATTAATAGGAATAAACAAGTTTACATTACAAAAATTTACATGAACCAACAATAAAATTTTGAACTTTTATACAACTGCGGTAACACCCTCTGTGACACCCCTTACCTGTCTACAGTATAGCCGAGCAAGATATGCCACACAGTGTGCGGAGCACCATTGTAACACCCTCCCGGTAACCACTCCGTACATCCTACTGCTTATTCGGTGGTCAGTCCCATAGTCGGAAACGTCCTAAAAATATTTAAACTAAAGTCAGAACCAAAATTAACTCAAATATTAATAAGAAAAATTTAGTAAAAATTTTAGAAATAAAATACAACCAAGTCAAACGAGCCTATGCCCAAGCGAGGGTAACTGAGGAGGGAAGTTGCGGTTCTCGCAACGAGGAGCCCTAGACCTGGGGGAAAAATTATAAAATAATTTTTGGGACTTCAGAGAAGGGTTATTAAGGTTTCCATGGCATTAGAATGCCAAGAAAATACCTAGAAAAATTTTTCAATCGGTACAGACAATTTTGACCCGTTAAGCCAAACGGAGGGCATTTTGGTCATTTCGCCTTCAGAGGTGATTTTTGGCCGACTTGTCCAGTTAAGTAAATAATTATTATGACCCAAAATATGAATAAATATTGCTAAAAATTAAATTGAAATGTGGTAGAAAAGAAAAGGAAAGAAAAATGAAATAAAAAGCCAATTTTGACATAATGTGATGTCATTAACATACCCCCAACCAATCAAAATTTGACAAGCCTTCTTAAACCACTTAAAAGAGTCAAAATGAAGACCAAAATCACTAAAATTTCCAGCAGCCCTCACCTTCACAAATGCTCACCCGTAGCTCTCAAATCCCATAGCCAAACTTCCATTGATTTTCAACCAAAGCTCACTTTCTCTCTTCTTTTCACCATAAACCCTAAACCCCTTTCATTAAAAGTTGTCCACTCATCTTAGGGAAGTGTTTGGCAGCCTAGAAAGTGAAGGAAAGTGAAGTTTTGAGTGGGTAAAAATCTGCCATAATAAAGGTTAGTGCATATATGAAGTTTAAAACTCATTAGTTCCATGATCTATGCTTGTAATGAATGAAAAATTGTGCAATAATGAAACAAATCCTTGTGTAGCTCTACCAAAGAATTTAGGCAGCCCTATGGGAGATTGAGGTTGATTGTTTGATAAGCTTAGAATGGTTAGAAATCATGGTTATGATATTAATATGCATGGAGACTTAAGTAAGTATGTTAATCAAAGTGTATGAGTAATGAGTTTGGACATTAGGGTTTGTGTAGGTGAAATTGTGACTTAGCTTAGGAAATGGTTAGGGAACTTTTTAATGGTCAATTAATGACCATTTTAGGTAGGTTGACCCTAATTAGAACTGAAAAATTGGATTGCAAACTCAAGGAGAAAAATGCCCTATGGACAGCAGCATAGGTACTGAAATTTCAGTCCCTTTGCACTGCCATAACTTGGGCAGTGGTAGTCCAATTGGTGTTTGGCCATTTGGACATGAAACTAGGCTTATAATGGCACATTTTTTGCTGAAGAAAGCATGCCCAAAAGGCCAAAGCAAAAGGGTCAAAACCCAGCCACAATCCGGAACCCTGAAACTGAATTCTGCAGAATTTGCCAAATGAACAGTAACTGTTCATTTGGCCATAAGTCACTGTAGATTTGGTCAATTGGTCTGAAATTTTTACAGCAACAAGTTAAGACATAGACAAATAACTTTCATGAAGGAACCTACCCCAAATTATGGCCAGAACCCATTCAACCAAGTGACTCAAGTCACTGTTCATGCACTGTAGATATGGTAAAATTCTGCAGACTGCATATCCGGGCAGCTTGGGTTTTTGAGCCATATCTGGAGCTACAAAACTCCAAATGGAGTGATTCAAAAAAGGAAATTCAACTAGACAAAATAAGGAACAACTTTCATGTTTTACATTTCTTCAAATTCCAACAGTAACAGTGTCCAATGGAACAGTGAAGTTAGGGCACCAAAACTGAAATTTTCTGCTAGTGTGGGTTACACTTTGAAATTGCAAAAACACTTAATGCCAACAAGTTTTAAACACCAAATGTGGTATGTTGGGAGTGCCAAAGTTGATGTACACATTTTTATGCTAAAAGTCAACATTTTTGTTGACCAATGATGAATAGTAACACAAAAAAGTTGAAATTCACAAATTGACGGTTAAGAGTTTCAAATGCCCTAGTATACCTAACAAGATTGGTTTGGATAGTTTGGCATGCCAATAGGGTTCGATTAGCGATCGCACATGGCAAAAATGCCATTCTGTGATTTCATGGCTTTTAGCCATTCTGACTTTGCATTGAGACTTGGCCTTGTGCCTGATATCATTTACAGCTTGTTAGCTGTTCTGTTGCACACCGGGAGATGCATATGTGACCGATGGTGTGACGGCCCGAGGTACTAGGTACCCAGTGCCAGTTTACCCGTTATCCAGTCCAGTCGTCTAGTGTAGGTTACTTGGGGCAACCAAATGAATAAAAGTGAACAAAGTTAATGAATTAATGAATATACCAAGATCAAACAAAGAAAGCATACACATTGTATACACATTTATTTTCTTGCTATTTTCTTCTATTATATTATTGCACCGCTAAGCATTATTGCTTAGCGCGTTGCTTTTGCCACGCGTAGGTACTGGAGACCCCGATCGTGAGCCCAGTAGACCACAGACTGGGTGAGGCCATCCGACAGTTCTGCTCAGTGTCCGTGTCACCTCACTACCTGCAGTGCATCGGTAGGGCACTAGATGCCATTTTGTCATCTTGTAATTAACTTTTTATTTTCTCATATGTATTTAGGATTTATGTAATGTATTTTGAGGTTCATGTAAATAATAAAGATTTATGGTTATGTATGGTATTAATTTGAGTATTTAATGGTTGTTTATATATGAGAACCCTGAGAAAGGGATGTTTTGAAAACTGGAAAGGTTGTTGAGACCTGAAATTGACAAATTACCGAGATATTGATATTGAGTTTTATTGATGATATTGGAGTTTGAGATGATGAAATAAAAATATTGGAAGTGTTTTTAACAGGTTCCGAAGAACGGTTTTCTCCATTTTTAGCCGGTACTCCGATTTTCTTAAAAATTTTCGGAACCTCAAATGAAATAATACTTTTGATAAATGGTTAAAATAAATCATATTTCATAAATTAATTTGAAAAGCATGACACAAATTAAGTAAGGTATATTAGAGTGTGCCAAGACACCGTGTGGCATTACTTATTCGGTATCTTGTACGCAGTAAGGGGTGTCACATTTAGTGGTATCAGAGCGCGGTTTAGGCGTTTCTGGGCCTAGATTGAGTCCATACCATGCATTGCATTTGTAAGAGTCGAGGTGACACTAACACAGATCTGTTTATCTTTCTTATTTTGAATAGGATATGGATCCTTCCTCTCGCAGAGCCATTGAGGAGGAAGTGGAGAGTCATGCTCCACTGCAGCAGTGAGGCTGGGGCATGAGAGAATGCTCCACCAGCCGAGCAGAGCACCTCGGCCTCCACAGGCCATGTTCCAACAAATGGCCGACTTCTTTAGGCAGATGGCTGGGGTAATGCCAGCACCACCACAACCACCACCACCAGCTCCACAGCAGAAATCACACCTGGAAAGGTTAAGGAAGTTTGGAGCTGTGGACTTCTATGGAAAGAGAGAAGATGACTCATGCGTAGGAATTGGTTGAAGCAGAGCAGAGTACTAAAACAACTTCACCGCACTCCGAGCAAAACCCGAAGTCGCCATCTCTTTACTGCAAGACTATGCTTATGAGTGGTGGGACACTGTGTCCAGTGAAGGGCATCCAGAAGCTGTAACTTTGGATTTCTTTCTCTCGGAATTCAAAAAGAAGTATGTGGGGACTGTAGACCTAGAAGAGAGAAGAAGGGAATTTATTATCCTTAGGCAGAGTCAGTTGTCAGTGTCTGAATATGAGAAGGAAGTCGTCCGATTAAGCCGCTACGGAAGGAGATAGTCCCAAATGAAGTGAAAGATGCAAGAGATTTGAAGAGGGACTAAATGACAATATTAAGATCCAAGCTCACCGCCTTGGGAATCACGAATTTACCAAGTTAGTGGAAGCTGCAATAAAGGTGGAAAAAGTAAGAATTAGTGAGTGGACTAGAAGGGAGAGACAGCAGAAGAGGGGACCGGGTCAGTCTAGTTCAGCTCCTGCATCAGGGAAGAAGTTCAAGGGTCCTCCTGCACAGAGTTCGGGTCACCACGGGGCGAGTCGGTCACTCGGGGCCCAGCCACGATTCACCCTTAGGAGAGGTCACCCACACCATCGGTGGGCAGCTCTCCGAGGATGGGGTTCAGGACCAGCCTCGGCATCTTCTCGCATGTCCACACCGCCGAAATGGCATAAGGGGGAGTGTTTGTGAATGAGTTGTGGTTGCTTGAGTTGTGGGTCAGAGCATCGGTTGAGAAACCGCCCACGCAGAACCATTACACCGCTCCAACACAAGCGCATGCACCGCTCCCGCACCACCAAGGGGTAGAAGGTCCGTAAATCTGGTTGTGGGACCATCTCGCAGGCTCAGCATCCGAGCCGCAGAGAGGCCGGATAATGTACCACCGCCGAAATTATGCCTTGAGAGCTCAGGAGGAGCAAGATGCCCCGGACGTCATCAGGGGTACGTTCTTCCTCTACACTACACCTGTGCATGCATTGGTGGATCCAGGATCCACTCATTCATACATCTGCATCAATCTACCCGTAGAAAGGGGGATACTGGTAGGGGAAAGTGACCAAGACATTCTGGTCACTAATCCATTGGGTCACAGTGTGGTAGTGAACAAGGTATACAAGGGTTGCCCGTTAAGGATTCAGGGGTATGAATTCTTGGCAGACCTGATTGAGTTGCCCTTCCATGAGTTTGACGTGATTTTGGGAATGGATTGGTTGTCACGTCATCAGGCAATAGTTGATTGCAAATTGAAGAGGATTTCTCTAAAAACTTCAGAGGGTAATGAGATCACGCTTGTGGGGAAAGGATGATTTCTTGTCCAATGTCATCTCAACCATCACTAAAGAAGAATGATGAGAAAAGGCTGTGAAGCCTACCTAGCACATGTGGTGGATACTAGGCAGGCTAAGCCAAACCTGAGTGACATACCCACAGTGAGAGACTTCCCAGAGGTATTTCCTGAAGAGTTACCTGGTTTGCCACCAGAAAGGGAAGTCGAATTTGCTATTGAGACACTGCCGGGTACAGCACCCATTTCCATTGCTCCTTATAGGATGGCACCCACTGAATTGAGGGAGTTGAAAACTCAGTTGCAAGAGTTGCTTGATAAGGGGTTCATACGCCCCAGTGTGTCACCATGGGGAGCTCCAGTGCTGTTTGTAAAGAAGAAGGATGGGACTTTGAGGCTATGTATTGATTACCGGCAGTTGAATAAAGTGACTGTGAAGAACAAGTATCCGTTGCCTAGAATTGATGATCTGTTTGATCAGTTGAAGGGAGCAGGAGTATTTTCTAAGATTGATCTCAGATCAGGGTATCATCAGTTGAGGGTGAAGGATGTAGATGTGCCCAAGACTGCATTCAGGACCCGATACGGGCATTATGAGTTTATAGTGATGCCCTTTGGCATAACAAATGCACCAAAGAAGATTCATGGACCTTATAAACTGTATCTTTCATCCACACTTAGATCGGTTCGTAGTGGTCTTTATTGATGATATTTTGGTGTATTCCAAGACTAGGGAAGAACATGATGAGCATTTGAGGATTGTTCTGCAAACCCTGAAAGAAAAGGAGCTGTATGCTAAGTTGTCCAAGTGTGACTTTTGGCTGAGTGAAATTGCATTCCTTGGACACATAGTGTCAGCTGATGGGATTAGGGTGGATCCCAAGAAAATAGAAGCAGTGATGGAATGGAAGCCTCCCAGAAATACAACTGAGGTCAGAAGCTTCTTGGGGCTAGCTGGGTATTACAGAAGATTTGTGAAGGGATTTTCCCTAATAGCTGCTCCAATGACCAAGTTGTTACACAAGAATGTCAGATTTGACTGGAATGACAAGTGTCAGACCAGTTTTGAGAAATTGAAGGCTATGTTGACAGAGGCACCAGTGTTAACACAGCCAGTGTCAGGGAAGGACTTTGTGGTCTATAGTGATGCCTCACATAATGGGTTAGGGAGTGTATTAATGCAAGAGGGGAAGGTGGTCGCCTATGCCTCCAGGCAGTTGAGGCCACACGAACAGAACTACCCTACCCATGATCTAGAGCTTGCAGCAATTATCTTCGCACTGAAGATATGGAGGCATTACTTGTATGGTGAAAAGTGCTACATTTACACAGACCACAAGAGCCTGAAATATTTGCCAACCCAGAAGGAGCTCAACCTTAGACAGAGGCGATGGATTGAGTTCCTGAAGGACTATGACTGTGTAATTGATTACCATCCTGGGAAGGCAAATGTAGTTGCTGATGCTTTGAGCAGGAAATCCATGACAGCCTTGAGATCATTGAATGCCCGTCTATCTTTGGTTCGTGATGGAGCTATCTTGGCTGAGTTGCAAGTGAGGCCAAACCTGCTACAGCAGATTTTAGATAGGCAAAAGGCAGATGAAAAGTTAATGGCTATTATGAACAAGATCCCAGGGGGAAAAGCAGTTGACTATGGGGTGAAAGCAGATGGGTGTCTGTATTACAAAGGAAGACTGTGTGTACAAGATGATGGGGAATTGAAGACCAGTATTCTAAAAGAGGCACACACCAGTGTATATGCTATGCACCCAGGAAGTACAAAGATGTATCATGATCTGAAACTCCAGTATTGGTGGCCTGGCATGAAGAGAGATATCGGTGACTATGTGACTAAATGCTTGACATGTCAGCAAGTCAAGGCAGAACATCAAGTTCCATCGGGTTTGCTACAGCCTATACGCATACCTGAATGGAAATGGGATCGGGTCACCATGGATTTTGTAAGTGGTCTGCCTCTCACCCAGAGGAAACATGATGCAGCATGGGTAATAGTGGATAGATTGACAAAGTCAGCACACTTTCTGCCAGTTAGGACTGACTACTCACTAGAGAGGTTAGCAGAATTATATATAGTGAGATAGTTAGACTGCATGGAATCCCACTTTCCATCATATCTGATCGAGACCCAAGGTTTACATCGAGATTTTGGAAGAAATTGCATGAATCCTTGGGTACACAACTCCATTTCAGCACAGCTTTCCATCCTCAGACGGATGGGCAATCTGAAAGAGTAATCCAGGTAAACAATTGAAACCCATGAAATTGATACAAATATTGAACTGAAATGATAACAATAACGTGAAATACTTGTCGTGTCCTTGAGGATATCTTTGAGGAGTTGTGTCATTGAGTTTGAGGAAGTTGGGATAGATACCTCCCATCGCGTAATTTGCATACAACAATAGCTACCAAGCTAGTATTCAAATGGCCCCGTATGAAGCAATCAGTATAGGAGAAAATGTAGAACTCAGCAGGTGGACTGAATTGGGCGAAGACAAATCGTAGGGCTGACACAGTGAAACAGCCGAGGAGAAGGTGAAATCAATCAAAGCCAACTTAAAGATTGCCTCGCATGCATGTAAATCTTATGCCGACCAAGAGAAAAGAAATAGAATATGTTGTTGCCGATAAAGTGTTCCTCAAGGTGTCACAGTGGAAAATGTATTGAGGTTTGGAAGAAAAGGTAAGTTGAGCCCTAGGTTCATTGGCCCATATGAAGTCATTGAACGTGTGGGTCCAGTGGCCTATAGGCTAGCTTTACCACCAGAGCTGGACAAGATCCACAATGTGTTCCATGTATCCATGCTCAGAAGATACCGCTCAGACCCTTCACATGTCATCTCCAGAGAAGAAATTGAAATACAACCGGATTTGACATATGAAGAAGAACCTCTACGAATCTTGGCTCGGGAAGTGAAAGAGTTGAGGAACAAACAGATTCCACTGGTGAAAGTGCTTTGGAGGCACCACAACACCGAGGAGGCAACTTGGGAAAGTGAAGAAACGATGAGGCAACAGTTCCCTCAACTGTTTGCATCAGGTAAATTTCGAGGACGAAATTTAAATTAGAGGGGAAGAGTTGTAACACCCTCCCAGAACCACTCAGACATCCCATCGCTCCGGTGACCGGTGTCGGTCCGGACAGCTAGAACGTCCGGAAAAATATTTAAACTAAAGTCAGGAACCAAAATTAACTCAAATATTAATAAGAAAAATTTAGTAAAAATTTTAGAAATAAAATACAACCAAGTCAAACGAGCCGGTGCCCAAGCGAGGGGTAACCGGAGGGAAGTTGCGGTTCTCGCAACGAGGAGCCCTAGACCTGGGGGAAAAATTATAAAATAATTTTTGGGACTCCAGAGAAGGGTTATTAAGGTTTCCATGGCATTAGAATGCCAAGAAAATACCTAGAAAAATTTTTCAATCGGTACAGACAATTTTGACCCGTTAAGCCAAACGGAGGGCATTTTGGTCATTTCGCCTTCAGAGGTGATTTTTGGCCGACTTGTCCAGTTAAGTAAATAATTATTATGACCCAAAATATGAATAAATATTGCTAAAAATTAAATTGAAATGTGGTAGAAAAGAAAAGGAAAGAAAAATGAAATAAAAAGCCAATTTTGACATAATGTGATGTCATTAACATACCCCCAACCAATCAAAATTTGACAAGCCTTCTTAAACCACTTAAAAGAGTCAAAATGAAGACCAAAATCACTAAAATTTCCAGCAGCCCTCACCTTCACAAATGCTCACCCGTAGCTCTCAAATCCCATAGCCAAACTTCCATTGATTTTCAACCAAAGCTCACTTTCTCTCTTCTTTTCACCATAAACCCTAAACCCCTTTCATTAAAAGTTGTCCACTCATCTTAGGGAAGTGTTTGGCAGCCTAGAAAGTGAAGGAAAGTGAAGTTTTGAGTGGGGAAAAATCTGCCCTAATCAAGGTTAGTGCATATATGAAGTTTAAAACTCATTAGTTCCATGATCTATGCTTGTAATGAATGAAAAATTGTGAAATAATGAAACAAATCCATGTGTAGCTCTACCAAAGAATTTAGGCAGCCCTATGGGAGATTGAGGTTGATTGTTTGATAAGCTTAGAATGGTTAGAAATCATGGTTATGATATTAATATGCATGGAGACTTAAGTAAGTATGTTAATCAAAGTGTATGAGTAATGAGTTTGGACATTAGGGTTTGTGTAGGTGAAATTGTGACTTAGCTTAGGAAATGGTTAGGGAACTTTTTAATGGTCAATTAATGACCATTTTAGGTAGGTTGACCCTAATTAGAACTGAAAAATTGGATGGCAAACTCAAGGTGAAAACTGCCCTATGGACAGCAGCATAGGGACTGAAATTTCAGTCCCTTTGCACTGCCATAACTTGGGCAGTGGTAGTCCAATTGGTGTTTGGCCATTTGGACATGAAACTAGGCTTATAATGGCACATTTTTTCTGAAGAAAGCATGCCCAAAAGACCAAAGCAAAAGGGTCAAAACCCAGCCACAATCCGGAACCCTGAAACTGAATTCTGCAGAATTTGCCAAATGAACAGTAACTGTTCATTTGGCCATAAGTCACTGTAGATTTGGTCAATTGGTCTGAAATTTTTACAGCAACAAGTTAAGACATAGACAAATAACTTTCATGAAGGAACCTACCCCAAATTATGGCCAGAACCCATTCAACCAAGTGACTCAAGTCACTGTTCATGCACTGTAGATATGGTAAAATTCTGCAGACTGCATATCCGGGCAGCTTGGGTTTTGAGCCATATCTGAGCTACAAAACTCCAAATGGAGTGATTCAAAAAGGAAATTCAACTAGACAAAATAAGGAACAACTTTCATGTTTTACATTTCTTCAAATTCCAACAGTAACAGTGTCCAATGGAACAGTGAAGTTAGGGCACCAAAACTAAAATTTTCTGCTAGTGTGGGTTACACTTTGAAATTGCAAAACACTTAATGCCAACAAGTTTTAAACACCAAATGTGGTATGTTGGGAGTGCCAAAGTTGATGTACACATTTTTATCCTAAAAGTCAATATTTTTGTTGACCAATGATGAATAGTAACACAAAAAAAGTTGAAATTCACAAATTGACGAAGTTAAGAGTTTCAAATGCCCTAGTATACCTAAAAAGATTGGTTTGGATAGTTTGGAATGCGAATAGGGTTCGATTAGCGATCGCACATGGCAAAAATGCCATTCTGTGATTTCATGGCTTTTAGCCATTCTCGACTTTGCATTGAGACTTGGCCTTGTGCTCGATATCATTTACACTTGTTAGCCGCTCATTACACCGAGATGCATATGTGACCGATGGTGTGACGGCGAGGTACTAGGTACCCAAAGGTGCGGTTGACCCGTTATCCAGTCCAGTCGTCTAGTGTAGGTTACTTGGGGCAACCAAATGAATAAAAGTGAACAAAGTTAATGAATTAATGAATATACCAAGATCAAACAAAGAAAGCATACACATTGTATACACATTTATTTTCTTGCTATTTTCTTCTATTATATTATTGCACCACTAAGCATTATTGCTTAGCGCGTTGCTTTTGCCACGCATAGGTACTGGAGACCCCGATCGTGAGCCCAGTAGACCACAGACTGGGTGAGGCCATCCGACAGTTCTGCTCAGTGTCCGTGTCACCTCACTACCTGCAGTGCATCGGTAGGGCACTAGATGCCATTTTGTCATCTTGTAATTAACTTTTTATTTTCTCATATGTATTTAGGATTTATGTAATGTATTTTGAGGTTCATGTAAATAATAAAGATTTATGGTTATGTATGGTATTAATTTGAGTATTTAATGGTTGTTTATATATGAGAACCCTGAGAAAGGGATGTTTTGAAAACTGGAAAGGTTGTTGAGACCTGAAATTGACAAATTACCGAGATATTGATATTGAGTTTTATTGATGATATTGGAGTTTGAGATGATGAAATAAAAATATTGGAAGTGTTTTTAACAGGTTCCGAAGAACGGTTTTCTCCATTTTTAGCCGGTACTCACGATTTTCTTAAAAATTTTAACCTCAAATGAAATAATACTTTTGATAAATGGTTAAAATAAATCATATTTCATAAATTAATTTCAAAAGCATGACACAAATTAAGTAAGGTATATTAGAGTGTGCCAGTATACCGTGTGGCATTACTTATTCGCATATCTTGTACGAGTAAGGGTGTCACATTTAGAGGCGCTTTTTATTGTCACACCGGCAGTGGGCTGACTCAAGCCCCTCAGGTGGCCATCTTGCCGTGCCCCTCTAGAGGCGGCGATGCAACTCAAATCGTTCGCTTTGGTGGAGTTCAATCCTTCGCCTGCAGCTAGGATTAGAACCCATAACACCTCAAGGGTTTGCTTCGCCTCTTACCAATTGAGCAGATCAATGGGTAAGAGGCGACGCAAACCCGTGAGGTGAGATGGGTTCAATCCTAGCTCTAAGGGATTGAACTCCACCAAAGCCAACGATCGATTTGAGTTGCATCGCCGGCCTCTAGAGGGGTACGCCGGCAAGATGGCCACCCATAGAGGGGCTTGAGCTGGGGCCCACTAAGCCGGGGTGTGACAACCATAACTTATTTCATAACAATTTACCCTCCATAATTTATTTATTTACTATTCACCAAGTGCAAAATTTACCAATTATATCATTTATTTTCAAAATTAATTAATCTAAATTTTTCATAAATTTTATAGAAAATCCGGCAGAGTGCCGGCTGTAAATCGGAAAACAGTTCTTCTGAACCTGTTTAAAAGACACTTCTAATATAGTTTTCAAATCCAGAACTCCAATATACACACATATCAACTCAATCTCCAAATCTCAACAACATTTTCAAAATTTTTGTTCACATCACAATTTGAATCACGTTCATGAATATTTCCCAACATTTTATTTTTCAACATAATATACAGATAATTTCAGTAACATGAATTTCATATATTTACATTATCATATAATTTCATGAGTTTGTAATTATAATAAAAAAACCAATACAAAATGCAAAATACAACCCAAAATCCTAATGTCTTAACAAGTGCACTGCAGATATGAGGTGACTTTAGACTCTCTGCAGATCTGACAAATCACCCTGTTTGAGGTCTGCTAGACTCCCCAGCTATGTCTCCAGTACCTGCGAGTGGCAAAAGTGACGCGCTAAGCAATTCTGCTTAGTGGTGCCGATATAAAATAAAATAACTAAAATAAAATAGATATGCAGAATGTATGTTGGCATTTTTGTAGACTTAATTTCTGACACTTATTACAGTATTATTAGATTAAAATTTGATAAGATTTATTTTAATTGCCTGAATAACCTATACTAGTTGACTGGACTGGATAAATGGGTAAACTGGCACTGGGTACCAAGTACCTCGGGCCATTACACCATTAGTCACATTGTATCTCCCGGTGTGCAACAAAACAGCTAATAAGCTGTAATAAACATTGGGCATAAGACCAAGTATCGTACTGATATCAGCATGGCTAAAAGCCATAAAATCACATAATGGCATAATGCCATGTGCAGTACTGCTAACTGAACCCTATTGGCATGCCAATCTATCCAAACCAATCTTACTAGGTGTACTAGGACATGTTACACTTTTAAATTTTACCATTCTTGAAATTGAAGTTTCATTATTACTATTCATTTCATTAGTCAACTAAAATGGTGACTTTTTCATAAACAATAGGTACATTGGTTCTAATATCCCCAACATACGACATTTTTCATTCTAAAGTTGTTCGTATTGGTTGCCAATACCATTTCAAAGCTTAGTGTTAGTTATTCAAAATTTTCAGATTTCAAGCACTAAGTTTACTATTCCATTATTCATTTGTACAATAGAAATTTGGCAAAATTGTCTTCATGAAAATTGTTCCTTATTATGTCTAGTTACATTTCTTTTTTTGAATCACTCCATTTGGAGTTTTGTAGCTCAAGTTATGGCCTAAACACCATAACTGGCCAGATTGTACTGGGCAAAACCAATTCTGCAGGTTTTGTACACTGATTGCAGGTCAGTTTGTGGACATGTTATGATCAAAATTTGGATTTTTTTTCTTCATGAAAGTTGTAGGTCTATGTCTCAGCTTTCTGTTGGTAAAATTTTAGGTAAATTGGACCTTTCTACACTGAGTTATGACCAAATGAATAAACACTGTTCATTTGGTCATTTTGCCCAGGCAGAATGCAAGTCACTCGGTGTGGATTTATACAATCCTTAGCAAATGACTAGTCTCTCCACAATTAAAACATGCTCCTATGGCTCTATAACATACCCCACTATGTGGTTTACCATAAGTTTCACAAAGTCGATCCGACAGCGCATTTCTGGGTCTTTGCTGAGTTTATTGATCAGATCAGGGTGGTTTCTGTCCAGAAGATCTATCTCTACTCGATTCGGGTGAGCTAAATCCTCCAAAGTGCTTTCTCTTTCCTGACCCACAATTAGAAACTTGATCAGTAGTCATTCTAATTTTCTCTTTTTCTTCTGTACCCTTTTTAACCGTTTCTTCATTCTCAATTCTTTCCAGTTCCAGGGCTTGCGATATTAGCTCTGAGAAATTTTGGTGTCGGAACCCCACAACTTGCATTCTTAGACGAGGCCTTAACCCGGCCTCAAAATTTTTACATTTGTCTCAAGGAGTGGTAAGCAGGCTTCCTGCATAATGACTCAATCGCAAGAAGTTTCTCTCATATTCTGCCACGGTTCTGTCCCCTTGGTTTAGACTTAAGAACTCCTGTAGCTTCTGGTCCACATAGGCATCTGGGACATATTTTTGTTTGAATTCTCTAAGAAAGTCGTGCCATGTCAGCACTGGAGAGGTTCCACCAAACTGTGGGGAATGGTTTTTCACCAGTCATATGCATCCCCCTATAGAAGTGAGACTAAGTACTCAAACTTCAGCTCATCAGTGCAGTGCAGCTTCCTAAAAACTTCCTTTCCAACCATTATTCTGCCTCTAGCAGATCCACTGTCCCCTTGAACTCAGTAGCCCTATATTTAATCAACTTATCGTACTGCCTAGCTGAAGGCTATGGTTGTACTACTGGTGTCTGCAGTGGGGCTTGAGTGGGCATGTTACCAACCATCTGTTGGAACATCGCACCCATCTGCTGAGCAAATTGAGTAGGGAACTATGGTATTGAGGGGATTGGTGTAACTGATCCACTCACATTTTGAAGGGCTAGGGCTTCCCCTTGTACCTCAGCCTCTACTGATTGATCGACTGAATGGTCCCCTTCTTCCATAGTCAATTAGAGGATATTATACCTTCTGAACAAATAACATAAGGAGATTTCCTCCCGTTAGTGCATATTTATAATGTAATGTACTGTATGTATCAAACCATGACATTGAGCAGTTGTATTATGAAGAAAGAATATTCAAATTACAGGTCAAAACAGAATTTAAAAACTAGCTCTGATACCACTAAAACATGTCTCACCTTACCCCTCCGTAAGGCATAACATGATCCCATAGTATACCTAATGAATTACCAAACTTCGCCTACTGATAACTCATTAAATACACTACAAGGGATTTTAAACCTTTCTTATTTCTTTTTACAGTGGTGAGCACTTATGACAGGTGTTAAATTTTTTTTTTTTAAACTGAAGTGAACCAATTAACAAATCTGAAGTATCAATAATTTCTATAAAAATTTTGGTAGAGTGCCATCTGTATTTTGAATAAAACAGTTCTTCAAAAACCTGTAAAAAGAACTTCCAATATATTTGTTCAATCCCAAGCGCCAGTATGGCTCAACACAAAATAATTTTTTGAACATTTGTCAAACTCAATTCAACATCAATTTTCAATATTTCCAAAGATAGACTATAAAATAATTGAGTAGTTCAAAAGTTGAGGTAAGAAATAAATATATTAAAACTTTAGTTTACAACTGCTCAAGACTAAGTACAATATATACATACAGTGCACATACAATACAACAAAAATTACAAAATATGGTATACTCAATATACCCGGTAGAATCCCAAAATGTAGCATAAGCAGCCTACTCTGCTGCTCTGTCTGTCTGTCTACCTGCTGTTAGTAGTATGCCCTAGAGCATATCATTTAGTATGTATCTTGTACATATTTTATTAATAAAAGGCATTTCCACTTTTCCGTTTACATAATATATTTATGTGTAATAGAAAAGGTCCATTGATATTTTGTTAGAAATATTATTCTTAAGTTGTTAAGAATATGAGTGACAATATTTCTAGCACGAAGTATCATAAATAGGTTCACAATCGAGGATACTTCATAATAAGGACATGACTTATCCAGAAAGATTGTATTCATGTTTGTTCCCAAGTTATTTATATGAGATATAAATAAGATGGAATGGTGAGTCTCATGCCATATAACAAACATGATAGGCACTTATAAATGATAAGTAGGCCGAACCAGTGACACTTATGACAAGCAAATGGAGTTTACTCTTGTCAATGTTTTGTCATAAATCATATCAGTGCATATAATCTTTAGACCTGAGATAGCACAGTTATCTTGTATATAGGTAGTTTGAGTTTGATCGCTTTCATACTTGTACTGTATGGGTATATGGGCATGTGTTGGCTCTTACTAGTTATATATGGAGGTAGGTGTTGATCAAGATGGAATCTGTTCCTCTAAGTAAATAGAGATAAAATCCTATGTTCATTTAATTGTTCTTGATGTTTCAAGTTTCTGGCCAGATGTATAGATTTATTCGAAAAGAGTTTTTGATGAGAAAATCTTTTAATCAAGAACGAGACTTAAAAGAGAACATAATATTCATCGCAAATGGAGTTTGACATAAACCATGACTCCAGCTTGAGTTGGGATTTTTGTATGAGAGATTCTAGTGCATGGTAACATATGATTATAGGTTCATTTAAGGTAAACCTTATTACTAATTGGGTGGCCATGGCATGCTATGCTAGGTGTTAACCATGGTCTATGAGGTTCATAAAATGATTTAGAGAAATCATTTATGGTAAGAAAGAGTTCGATGATATTAAGAGTTGATATCATGTCTCATTGCCAATTAGTGATGAGCCTAGTAAGTCACACACATACACAAGTTATCACCTAATTAAATATGATTTAATTAATTAATTAAAGAGTTTAATTGATTAATTAAATAGGTTTGATTTGCAATTAGATTGCAAAGTCCCTAGCATGACTTGAAACCAAATCTAGATTATTGGATGTATAATATAAGTTAAATTTATATTTAAAGTGTTTAAATATGAATTTAATTAATGAGAAATTAATTAATAGAGATTAATTAATTAATTTATATTTGATATAAATTAATTTGAAGAAGAAAAATAATTATTTTGGGTTGAGAACTCAAAATTAAGACACAGGGGCATTTTGGTCATTTTGCAGTGTGACACGTGGCACCATGAGATGGTGACACATGGCATAACACATAAGTTTGCCAAATGTTTTTTAATCATGTAAGATGATTAAAATCAAGATTACATATAGGTTTGACACTTGGCACAATGTGATTGGGTCACTTAAACCTAGAGCTAATCAAAGGGTGACATGTGGCAAGGGTTTAATGTGTTAACCTAGCTATTTAAGTGTGGTTATGAAAAGAAAAAATAACCAGCAGCCACTCCTCTCCTTTGTCACGCCACTTTGAGGGTTTTCATCTATTCTTCTTCATCTCTTATCAATTCAAAGAGATTAGCCATCAATCTCTTGAATTAAGAACACTAGAAATTGTTTCTAGTGTCCTGTTTACATCTCTAATCTTTTAAAAGCAGAACTTGAATTTCTAATTAATAGAAAAGGCTTTAGAAGCTGTTCAAGGGCTGCCATAGGTGTTCTTGGTGTGGACAAGCTAGTGGGACAACATCTGGTGTCCTGAAGACGAATCTCAATGGCGCAGAACATTGCGAGGCATCACGAGGTTAGTGTAATCGTTCTTGATTTAATCTAGGGTTCTAAAATTAATCTGATTAATTTTAAAATCTTAAATGGCAAATACAGATCCAAAAACATATTAAAAGAGTTTTAATATGTTGTTTATCATTGAAATCAAATAGATAAAAATAAATCTTGCATGATGCATGTGACCCTAGGTGAAAATTTTGAATTCAATGGTATAAACTTGTGTTTTTCACGCTTCCGTTCCTTCAATTGGTATCAGAGCCACTATATTTGCCATTTAGATTGTTGATTATATAATTTGATTGTGTGTTTGATCATGAGATCAAAAGATTATTACTGGTTGCAAAGCAAGGTGGCGGCATACTTAAAAAAAAACCATCGATGGTGCGCATGGTTTGGCTACCATGGGTGGTTCAAGGTTTGGCTTTTAATTCTGCAATTGTTGTATGATCTAAGGCCTATTCTTTGACTAATTAAAGTGTTTAATTAGTAGTTTTAATCACACAATTAAATTATGATTCAAATCAAAATTTTAAAAATTGTTTGAATGTGATTCAAATCTGAATTTTAAAAGTTGTTTGAATGTGATTCAAATATGAATTTTTAAAATTGTTTGAATCATATTTAAATCTGATTTTTTAAAATTGATTGAATAAAATTCAGATCTAATTTTTTAAAAAATGTTTGAATGTGATTCAAATCTGATTTTTTAAAAAATGTTTGAATGTGATTCAAATCTAAATTTTTTGAAGTTGTTTGAATGTGATTCAAATCTGAATTTTTAAATTTGTTTGAATGAGATTCAAATCTGAATTTTTAAATTTATTTGAATCATATTCAAATCTGGATTTTTAAGTTGAATATGAGATATTCAATTTAATTTAAGTATGTATGTTTTATTTAATTGTTAAATAGTGATATGCATGATGGATGATCATGGACTATAAAAGACCAATGTGATTGGATTTATTTATTTTATGTTTCTTTGGGATTGTAAATTAATTAATTTATTTTAATTTATTTTGGGCATGTATTATTAAGTTTGTAATAATTTTTGGGTTGTAATTTCATTTATTTAAGTTCTTGTAAATTCGCCTTGGTATGCCAAGGATTACCATGTAATATTGGATTGCAAGAAGTTCAAGGAGGTCAAGAGCATTGGTGGGACCAGTGGGAGGAATTCAAGATCAAGTGTTGATTATGTACTCCTTCAGCAACTCTTGTAAAATGAATGAATGAAATGCACCTAGGAATGCCTGATTCAATTCTTGGTGGCTCGAATTGAATCCCTTAGAAAGTCCATGATCATACCATATTTACTGCTTATCCATGAATGCATGAGATGTATGGGAATGTATGCAATTATATGATATATGCATGCTAAATGGATAATGTGCAAAGTGAGACCTTAATAGTAATTAGAATGACCATAAAATCTTCCAAACAAATGATTAAGTTGGAAATGCTATAATTAAAGTAATTATAACATAGGCCCTCCATTGGGGCAATTATTTTAAGAAATTTTAAATAGTTGCATGAGATGCAATTAATTTAAGAGATTTTCTTAAGAATAATTGTTAAGCATGAGATGTTGTAAATATGTAAATGGTTTGGTGGCCAATATTGGATGTACCTGAGGACATTAAAATTATTTGCATAATTATTGGCTCAATGGGATCAACTTAACTAATGCAAGATAAGTCAATAATGGATGTACTTGAAATTTTGAGCATTAGGGGCTAGGTAAAGGATTGAACCTCACATAAGATGTGATGGGCAAGGAGTTGCTCACTTATAGTTTATTGTAATTCCAATAATGGATGTACCTGAGGATGATCAATAGAATTATAAGAATTCAATCACCCACTAGAAATCCATCCAACTAGGATTTCCGTTTTCTACTTTGGAAGTGTAGGATTCGCTAAATTAGTGGGAGGACCAATTTGATTAAAAGACCATAATCATATTTGGTTAATTACATGATATATTTACTAATTAATCTGGTTATTTCTGCAATTAATTTTCTGATAATAATGAGCACAGAACAACCACCACCATCCAATATCCTTGCAAGCATACTTAATCACAATAGGTTGACAGGACCTAATCTATCTGATTGGCTAAGAAATTTGAAACTTCTCCTGAACCTTAAACATATAGGATATATTCTAGATTCAAATGTTCCTGGTCCCTTACCTCAAGAGGCCACACAAGAGGAACATGATACTTTGGACAAGTGGAAGGAGCATGATATGAGAGCTAAGTGTTACATACTTGCTTCCATGAGTAATAAGTTACGGAAGCAACATGAGAACATGTAGAGTGCGAGTGAGATCCTCCTTCACCTACAAGAGTTGTATGGTGAGCACAGCAGGAATGCTAGGTATGAGATATCTAGACAGCTATTCCGTATGAGGATGTCTGAGAGACAGAATGTTGGGGATCATGTCCACAAGATGATTCGGCTGATTGAGCAGTTGGAACATCTTGACTTCAACATGGATTTCCAACTACAAACGGATTTGATCCTTGATCCTTCCTGAGTCTTTTGGGAATTTTGTGACAAATTTCCATATGACTAAACAGAATGCACCTTAGTAGTTTACTTAACATGCTGGTTATTGCCCAAAAGAATATGCTGTAATAAAGGAAAAGAGGTAGCTTTGGTTGCATCTTCTTTTTTGGAAAGTCCAAGAAGAAGAAGGGCAATAAGAAAAAGAAACCTCAGTTCTGGTCCTTCAAGAAAATAGCTAAGCAGAAAAGGAAGACTAAAGGCGATGGAGGCAAAGGAAAGTGTTTCCATTGCCAGCAGAAAGTGTTTCCATTGCCGATGAAAGTTTTCCATTGGCGGTATAGCAATCTAAAAGAATACAATGCCATGGTGAAAACCAACTCAAGTTCAAAATATATTTGGCACTTAAGGTTATGTCATGTTGCAGAAGATAGGATTGCAAAATTGGAGAAAATGGGGATTCTATCCTCATTGGGCTCTGAGCCTACTCCAACTTGTGAATCTTGCCTTCAGGGCAAAATGACTAGATCACCCTTTGTTGGACAAGGGCTAAGAGCTGAAAAAATTTGGAACTAATACATAGTGATGTATGTGGTCCGTTTAAAGAAATGGCTAGAGGGGGCTTTCATTATTTTATTATTTTTACTGATGATAAATCAAGGTTTGGGTATTTGTATTTGATGAAATACAAACATGAATCTTTTGAAAAGTTCAAAGAATTTAAATCTGAAGTAGAAAATCAAACAAGAAAGAGTATTAAAGCTCTTCGATTAGATCGTGGAGGTGAATATTTGAGTACTGAATTTGATGAATACTTGAGAGAGCGTGGCATTGTTTCTCAGCTGACTCCTCCAAGAACGCCACAGTTGAATGGTGTATCTGAAAGGAGAAATCGTACCCTATTGGATATGGTACGTAGTATGATGAGCTATACTGATATGCCAATCTTCTTTTGGGGATTTGCATTAGAATCAGCTTTGTATATTCTGAATAGGATTCCATCAAAATCAGTTTCTTTCACACCTTATGAGATATGGAATGGAAGAAAACCAAGTCTTAAGCATGTTAAGATTTGGGGTTGTCCAGCGTATATCAAAAAGCTAAACACTGATAAATTGGAGACCAGATCAGAAAAATGTCGATTTGTTGGATATCCAAAAGATAATTTTGGATATTATTTTTATTTACCCACTTCACAAAAGGTTGTGATAAGTAGAGATGCCACATTTCTTGAACAATAGTTTGTTCAAGAAGGAGGCAAAGGAAGGCAAATAGAGTTAGAATTGGAGAATTCTGACCAACCAACAGATCAGATGGATATAGATCCATCTAGTCAACCAATACCCATTGATGAAACATCTATAGCTGTTCCTCGTAGAACAACCAGGGTATCTCACCCACCAGTGAGATATGGTTTTCTTCATGAAGAAGAACAAGAGTTGTCTACTCATGAAGAAGTAGATCATGGGGATGATCCACTTACCTATGAAGAAGCTATATCAGATATAGACTCTTCAAAATGGATTGAAGCTATGAAATCCGAGATTGATTCCATGTATAAGAATCAAGTTTGGGATCTTGTTGACCCACCTGAAGGTATTGTACCCATAGGGAACAAATGGGTTTTCAAGAAGAAAATTGGTTCTGATGGAAAGGTAAAGACCTATAAGGCAAGGCTAGTAGCGAAAGGGTTTCGCCAAAGGCAAGGAATTGACTATGAGGAGACTTTCTCGCCTGTTGCCATGCTTAAATCAATTAGGATTTTATTAGCAATAGCTGCGTACTATGATTATGAGATTTGGCAGATGGATGTCAAAACAGCTTTTCTCAATGGATACATTGAAGAAAACATTTTCATGGAACAACCTAAGGGATTTGAATCCCAAGATGGTTCCAAGGTATGCAAGCTAAAGCGATCCATTTATGGGTTGAAACAAGCTTCGAGGAGTTGTAACATTCGTTTTGATGAAGCCATTAAGTCCTTTGGTTTTATCAAAAATGAGGATGAGCCATGTGTATATAAGAAGGTTAGTGACAGTGCTATCACTTTCCTTGTCTTATATGTGGATGACATACTATTGATGGGTAATGACACAGGTATGTTGACAACTATAAAGGTATGGTTGTCAAATACATTCTCCATGAAAGATTTAGGGGAGGCAACCTATATTCTTGGGATTTGCATCTATAGAGATAGAGCGAAAAGAATAATTGGTTTATCCCAAAGTCTGTACTTGGAAAAGGTGTTAAAGAGGTTTAACATGCTTGATTCCAAGAGAGGATTGTTACCAGTCAGACATGGTATCCATTTTTCTAAAGAGATGTCTCCAAAGACACCTGAAGAAAGAGATAAGATGGCCAGGATTCCATATGCTTCGGCTAATGGAAGTTTAATGTATGCAATGTTGTGTACTAGGCCGAATATCACATATGCTGTTAGTTTGACTAGCAGGTATCAATCCAATCCAGGTTTGGAACATGGATAGTCATCAAGAATATCCTTAAGTACTTGAGAAGAACTAAGGATTTATTCTTGATTTATAGAGGTGGAGACTTGCAATTGGATGGTTATCGATTCGATTTCCATTGGATATCGATGATAGAAAGTCTACCTCTGGATATGTGTTCATTTGTAATGGAGGTGCGATCGGTTGGAAGAGTTCCAAGCGAGCACGATTGCAGATTCCACTATAGAGGCCGAGTATATTCTTGCATCGAGATCTTTGCAAAGGAAGTTGTTTGGATAAAGAAGTTCGTGATAGAACTTACGATAGTTCCTTCCATTGAGTCGCGGTTCCACTACTGCGTGACAACAATGGAGCGATCATACTGAGCTAAGGAACTAAGGTCTCACCAGAAATCCAAACACATAGAAAGGCGCTACCATATTATCAGAGAAATAGTTGGGCGAGGCGATGTAGCCATGCAGAAAATAGCATCAGCTGAAAATCCAGATGATCCATTCACTAAGCCTATGTCACAGACTCAGCTAGACCGACATCTTGAGAAGATAGGTCAAAGATATTGTAATGAATGGCTCTAGTGCTAGTGGGAGATTGTTTGTAGTATGCCCTAGAGCATATCATTTAGTATGTATCTTGTACATATTTTATTAATAAAAGGCATTTCCACTTTTCCGTTTACATAATATATTTATGTGTAATAGAAAAGGTCCATTGATATTTTGTTAGAAATATTATTCTTAAGTTGTTAAGAATATGAGTGACAATATTTCTAGCACGAAGTATCATAAATAGGTTCACAATCGAGGATACTTCATAATAAGGACATGACTTATCCAGAAAGATTGTATTCATGTTTGTTCCCAAGTTATTTATATGAGATATAAATAAGATGGAATGGTGAGTCTCATGCCATATAACAAACATGATAGGCACTTATAAATGATAAGTAGGCCGAACCAGTGACACTTATGACAAGCACATGGAGTTTACTCTTGTCAATGTGTTGTCATAAATCATATCAGTGCATATAATCTTTAGACTGAGATAGCACAGTTATCTTGTATATAGGTAGTTTGAGTTTGATCTGCTTTCATACTTGTACGTGTATGGGTATATGGTCATGTTTTGGCTCTTACTAGTTATATATGGAGGTAGGTGTTGATCAAGATGGAATCTGTTCCTCTAAGTAAATAGAGATAAAATCCTATGTTCATTTAATTGTTCTTGATGTTTCAAGTTCCTGGCCAGGACAGATAGATTTATTCAGAAAAGAGTTTTTGATGAGAAAATCTTTTAATCAAGAACTAGAATTAAAAGAGAACATAATATTCATAGCAAATGGAGTTTGACATAAACCATGACTCCAGCTTGAGTTGGGATTTTGTATGCAGAGAGATTCTAGTGCATGGTAACATATGATTATAGGTTCATTTAAGGTAAACCTTATTACTAATTGGGTGGCCATGGCATGCTATGCTAGGTGTTAACCATGGTCTATGAGGTTCATAAAATGATTTAGAGAAATCATTTATGGTAAGAAAGAGTTCTGATGATATTAAGAGTTGATATCATGTCTCATTGCCAATTAGTGATGAGCCTAGTAAGTCACACACATACACAAGTTATCACCTAATTAAATATGATTTAATTAATTAATTAAAGAGTTTAATTGATTAATTAAATAGGTTTGATTTGCAATTAGATTGCAAAGTCCCTAGCATGACTTGAAACCAAATCTAGATTATTGGATGTATAATATAAGTTAAATTTATATTTAAAGTTTTTAAATATGAATTTAATTAATGAGAAATTAATTAATAGAGATTAATTAATTAATTTATATTTGATATAAATTAATTTGAAGAAGAAAAATAATTATTTTGGGTTGAGAACTCAAAATTAAGACACAGGGGCATTTTGGTCATTTTGCCGTGTGACACGTGGCACCATGAGATGGTGACACATGGCATAACACATAAGCTTGCCAAATGTTTTTTAATCATGTAAGATGATTAAAATCAAGATTACATATAGGTTTGACACTTGGCACAATGTGATTGGGTCACTTAAACCTAGAGCTAATCAAAGGGTGACATGTGGCAAGGGTTTAATGTGTTAACCTAACTATTTAAGTGTGGTTATGAAAAGAAAAAATAACCAGCAGCCACTCATCTCCTTTGTCACGCCACTTTGAGGTTTTTCATCTATTCTTCTTCATCTCTTATCAATTCAAAGAGATTAGCCATCAATCTCTTGAATTAAGAACACTAGAAATTGTTTCTAGTGTCCTGTTTACATCTCTAATCTTTTAAAAGCAGAACTTGAATTTTTAATTAATAGAAAAGGCTTTAGAAGCTGTTCAAGGGCTGCCATAGGTGTTCTTGGTGTGGACAAGCTAGAGGGACAACATCTGGTGTCCTGAAGACGAATCTCAATGGCGCAGAACCGCATTGCGAGGCATCAAGAGGTTAGTGTAATCGTTCTTGATTTAATCTAGGGTTCTAAAATTAATCTGATTAATTTTAAAATCTTAAATGGCAAATACAGATCCAAAAACATATTAAAAGAGTTTTAATATGTTGTTTATCATTGAAATCAAATAGATAAAAATAAATCTTGCATGATGCATGTGACCCTAGGTGAAAATTTTGAATTCAATGGTATAAACTTGTGTTTTTCACGCTTCCGTTCCTTCACCTGCGACAGCAATGAAAAAGCTACCGCTGAGTAAAATTTACTCAGTGGTGCACAATGAAAATTTAAAATGCGGTATATAAAACTTTTATTGTCAATTTACAATTCACATAATTCACAATTTCATGTCACAATTTTCAAAGCTCATATAACACAAATTTGATCAAATAATTGAATAACACAATGTTGCCAATCAATAATACAACTTAGGTCATGACACAAATTTTTTGAACATGCCGTGTTGTACACCACGACAAGGCATACTCACCCTATTAATTGAAATCAATGAGGGAGGTGGCTAGCTAGCTAATGAGTACTCATCCAAACTCACCTCATACTGGCAAGCCACAGAGTGAGGAATATAGTCATACTCACCCCATAAATGGAGGAGGAAAATAGTGATATTGCTATGCCAAGTGTGAATAAAAAAAAATTTCAAATCATAATATTTAAATATTTCATACAAACCACAAATCACATTTATCTCAAAATTTCTATTTACAAAGTAGGCAACACAATAATTTCAAAATAAAATTCCCAAAGCCAAAATAATAAAAAATTATTCATAACTCAATTCTCCAAATAAATTTTTTGGTAAATTATTTATAATAATAAGGTTCAATAATTAATTTATTTAGTACTATTACTTTCATTAGTCAACCTATAATGTTGACCTTTGATGCGCTCTAGGGGAATAAATTTTAATGTTACCAATATGTCACATTTTATATTCCTACAGTGTTGGTAGATGTTATCAAATTTATTCTCAAGTGTATTACATTTTATTGCAATTTATCGGATTTCGGTATGTGACATGAACTTGCCTAACTCCGCCTCAAAAGCTAGCTCGCAAGGAGAGGTTTGCAAACCCATATATATAACACCCAAGACCTCCCTGCAGAACCGATGTGAGACGCATCATTCCCGACCCCTTTAAACTGAATGTCCTCATGAAGTAACCGGGGTCATGACTCGTTCACCTCAACTTCTCTCGAAGAACATCAGGGAATCTTTGTACATGGTCCACCGACCCATACAGAGTGAGGCTTTGATACCAAATGATATAAACTTGCCTAACTCCACCTCAAAAGCTAGCTCGCAAGGGGAGGTTTGCAAACCCATATATATAACACCCAAGACCTCCCTGCAGAATTGATGTGAGACACATCAGTATGACCTGGTTCCCTCAATTTTCGGATTCTGGTCCGAAAATTACAAACTTGTAGGTCTATGTCTTATTGAACTTTTCCCATAAATTTTAGGTCATTTGGAGTTTACTAGACCAAGTTATGGTCATTTTACTATTGCTGGACAGATTGTACTAAAATGACAAACTTAGGTCATTTTTAGGTCATTTCGATTCGCGGTTTTATACCCGAACTTGTGCAAGCATTTTGACTTGCTTATGGTCATTTCTGGGTTTTGGTGTCTTCATAGGAGTTATAGCTCTATGTCTAAAAATCCATGGTATAAATTTCAGATCATGTGGACCTGTTTTGAGTGAGTTATGGCCAAAATACTAACTGCTATCCAAATGGTCAATTTTCAGGTTTGCAAAGTCACTAATCCGGATTTGGTCAATTCATGTCACTTTTTGGACAGAATTTAGGTAGGCTTTCTTCATGAAAGTTGGCACATTTTGTGCCTAGTTTCACCTCCAATTGGCCTCATACCAATTGGAGTCACACAATTCTATTTATAGCCTAAAACATATACTGCCCTTAGCACATTTTAAAAGCGTCAATCCAAATGCATATTCAAAACCATTCTGCACTTTTACCATACCTTACTGTAATACTCCTATTTGCATATCCTGGTAAATTACACTGTTCCAGAGACCGGTGTCGATCCGAACAATTAAGAGGATTAAAACTATGTTAAGACACCTAGAGAAGCCTTGAACACAAATAATTAGTAATTGTTAAATAGTTAAGTATAAATAAGAAAAACAAAACATAAAAAGTTAAGTGAGCCAAGAGTCACAGCGATGGGTGACCTTTTCGGGAATGACTGTGAGGTCGATTTAAACTCAAATTTGGAATCGTAAAATATGACGCTGCAGTCCCTAGGACTATTGCGAACATAATGGAAAAGAGAAAATCATAAAAAAGAATTGTTAAGTTGGTCAAATAATTAGGTCAGGGATCCAGAAGAAATATTGAATTATTTGCAAACTGGGTCAAACCGGTGAGGGGCAATTTGGTAAATTTACCCCTAGAGCTGACTCCTGACCTAACTGTCCAATAAAATTTAAGAAATGAAAATTTTGAAATATAGATTTAAATTGAAGAGGTAAATGAAAAAGAAATGAAAAAGAAGTGAAAAATAAAAAATCAAAATGTTTATGACATCATCCATGACACAATAAATATTAATTTTTAAAATTCGAAAATTGGGAGATAATGCAACATAAAAAGGAGCCAATAAGAATTAAAAGAAAAGAAAATTCATTTTTTTCCCTTTCTTCTTCTTCTTGCCATGAACCTATTCTCTCCTCTCTCTCATTTTTCTTTTCCTTTCTTCCATCAAAGCTCTCTTTAAGCTTTTGAAACCCCAAAATTAACCATAAATTCCATACATTCCTTCATTAAACCTTGTTTTTGAAGCTTGGTAAAACTATTGATAACAAAAAGAAGAGGAAAGAAAGGAGATTTGAAGAAGGAAAAATTCAACAAAAGAGGATAGTGGTTAGTTTTCAATTTTATGTTTAAATTCATAATTAAGTAGTTGAATTACATTAGAAATTGTGAAAAAATGAAATAAAAATAACATGTATAAAATTCCATGCAATTTCAGCCAACTAGACATGTGGTAGGAATTGATTGAGTTTGATTGAATTAAACATATTAGAAAGCTTGAATGAGTTGAGAAATTATGTTTATATGTATTAAATTAGTAAAATGTAACAAATTATGAGAATTAGGGTTTGAACCTAGGGTTTTGGAAGACAAAAATTGGAGAATTGGTCAAATGGTGTGTTTGACCTTGTTTGAGCTGAAAAATGGTCATATGTGACCAATTGTGGTATGTTGGAAGTGTTAGAATTAGGTTTAAATTCAGATTGCTTAGGGACATTCTGCAGGTAGCAGGACCAAGGTCCCTTTCAGGGATCAAAACTGAAAATTTACCAACCCAATTGGTGTGAGGCCAATTGGGAATGAAACTAGATACAAAATGACACATTTTTTATTCAGGAATCATGCCCAAAAAGTGACCATAGTATAGTGAACAAATTGACCAAATCTAGACTTAGGTATTCTGCTCTGTACAAAATGACTAAATGAACAGTGTTTGTTCATTTGGCCATAACTTGGGCTAGGCAGGTCTAAATGACCTGAACTTTTACTAGTAGAAAGCTAAGATATAGACCTACAACTTTCATGAAGAACACAAATCCAAATTATGCCCTTAACCAAGTCATTTGGCTACCCAAATTTGGTGACCTAAAACTGCCAAAACCAGTTTTGGTGCCCAGAAATCTGGGTTAGGCCAATCCGGCTAGCCATGTTCAAATGGCTATAACTTGAGCTACAAAACTAAAATTGGAGTGATTCAAAAAGAAGAATAAAGTTAAGACAATAAGGAACAATTTCTATGAAGAAAACTTAGCCAAATTCTAACAGCAACATGACCAATGGAACAGTGCAACATAGGACACCAAAACTGAAAATTTGCAATTTTATCTAAAAGACCTAAATTTTGAGAAAATAACCAAAACCAACAAAATTGGTAACCAAAATGTGGTATGTGGGTATAATTGGATTTCCTATACCTATTAAGCATAAGAAAGTCAATATTTTAACTTGAATAGTATCGTGAATAGTAACTCCGAAATGAAAATTTCTGAGAACTTTAGTTTAAGCATATTTGGGCTAGAATTAAGTATTTATGAATTAATTATTGAATTTATTATTAGATAAGATACTGAGACACTATAAATTTTGTGTTTCAGCTGAAAAAGACCCGGAAGTCTAAGAGACTGAGTCAAGGCCTAGAGGCGACTCACATCAGGTTTGTGCATAAAAATTTTTAAATCATAGTTTTCATAATGAAAATGGATTTGTTATACTTTGTGAATGTATTTTATTCATTATGAATTTAGAGAATGTTGTGTTGCCTATTTTGCAATGGAAATTTGAAATGAAAATTATTTATTGATTTGTATGAAATATTTGAACAATATGGTTTTAAATTTGGTTATGGCCTTGGAAATTTTATTTGAGAATTTGTGTATTACCTGCTTTGGAAATGGAGATTTGAAATGAAGTTTGTTTAATTATTGTATCAATTATAATTGAACATCATAATTTTAAATTGTTTTGATTCATACTTGGCATGTCAGTCCCTTATTATGTTCCTCCTTCATTTATGGGGTGAGTTTGACTATATTCCTCCCTCTTTGGCTTCCCAGTCAGGAGGTGAGTTTGGATGTGTACTCATTAGCTAGCTAGCCACCTCCCTCATTGATTTCGATTAGTGGGGTGAGTTTGCCTTGTCATGGTGTATAACACGGCATGTTTGAAAATTTTGTGTCATGGCCTATGTTGTATTATTGATTGGTAACACTATGATTATTAAATTGTTTGATCAAATTTGTGTTATATTAAGTTTTGAAATTTGTGAAATGTTTAAATTGCGATTTGTTATAAATGTCATTTGAAAAAAAATTTGTGAAATGTGATTGTGAAATATTTGAACTATGAATTAATGACAAATGTTTTATATTTTGCATTTTATATTTATTGTGCACCACTGAGTATTTTTATACTCAGCGATAGCTTTCTTTGCTATCGCAGATAGAGAATAGGACATAGCAGCAGAGTGAGCTGCTACAGTCACAGAGGAGCACAGTTGAAGAATTTTTATACGGTTATTTGTTAATACCTTTGTAGTTATTTTGATGTAAATAGTTTAGTGTCATATGTATTAAGGTAGATTAAGCAGTTGTACAGTCAATGTACAATAATATTATTTTTTAGATTTTGCGTTTGTAAATTAACTTATGAATGTAAATTAAATATTTAAAATGCAATGTGCATGAGTTTATGAAATGTTTTGAGATATCAATTCTTGATTTGAAATTTGGATTTTGAATTGAAGTGTTGCTATTGCTGTTGATTTGAAGTTTGGTGGTTGCAAATGGGGTTGAAATTAATTATTTGGAATTTTTTTTTACAGGTTTTGAAGAACTGTTTTTCCCAAATACAGACAGCACTCCGCCGAAATTTTTATAAAATTTGCTGAAAAATAAAATGGGACAAAAATCTTAACTAGTTTTTTCCTTCAATTAAACGTTTTTAGTTCCTACCAAAATGCTCACCACTTCCAAAATGTAAGAAAATGGTTTCAAAATCCCTTGTAGTATATTTAATGGGTTATCGGTAGGCGAAGTATGGTAATTCATTAGATGTACTATGGGATCATGTAACATCTTACAGCAGGGTAGGGTGTGATATGTTTAGTGGTATCAAAGCAAAGGTTTTAAAATAAATTTTGAACTGTGAATTTGAAATATTTTGTCGGTAAATATAGCTGCTCAAATGTTTAATACATATGATATATTTACATCATGAATATGCACTAACGGAGGTCGACCTCTTTGTATTTATTATCAAAGAGTAGAAAATTTCTAGAAAATGGAATGGAAGAGGGAGATCATTCCATGGAGCATTCTGTCGAGGCTGAGGTCCAAAGGGAAGCCTCAGCACTCCAGAACGTGAGTGGGTTAACCACTCCAGCTCCTACTCCAACACTGCAGTTTTCTGCTCAGTTTGCACAGCAAATGGCTGCATTTTTCCAACAAATGGCGAGAAATGTGCCACCTCAAGCTTAGATGCAAGCACCTGCAGCACAATCACAGCCCTCGGCTCGGCAATATGAAAAATTAATGAAATTTGGGGCCACCGAGTTTAAGGGTACTGTGGATCCACTAGAGGCAGAACAGTGGTTAGAGAGAATGGAACGGGTTTTCAGAAAGCTGCAGTGTGTAGAAGAGTTGAAGTTCGAATATTCAGTATCACTTCTGCAAGGGGATGCTTATAAGTGGTGGAAGACTATCCCCCACAGCCTGGTAGAGCCATCAGTCCTCACATGGGCAGACTTTTTGAGAGAATTTCGGCAAAAGTGGGTCCCCGATACTTATGTAGACATGAAGTTGCAAGAGTTTTTAAGTCTGAAGCAAGGGGACAGAACTGTAGCAGAGTATGAGCGGGATTTCTCTCGACTAAGCCACTATGCCGAAAGTTTGGTCACCACCCCTAGAGACCGGTGTAAGTGGTTTGAGGTTGGGTTGAGGCCTAGCTTGAAAATGCAAGTGGTGCGGTTCCGACACTAAAATTTTTCTGAATTGATTTCACAAGCCCTGGAATTGGAAAGGATAGAATCAGAAAGGGCAGTGAAAACAAGTACAGAAGAGAAAGAGAAAAAAAAAAAAAAAGCTACTGGTTAAACTACAGAAAGTAGTTCAGGAAAGAGAAAACATTTTGGAGGATCTAGCTCACACGAATCGGGTAGAGGTAAATCTTCTGGACAAAAACCACCCCGATTAGATTAGTAAACTCAGCAGACACACAGAAATACACTGTTGGATCGACTTTGTGAGACTTGTGGTAAACCACATAGTGGGTATGTTATAGAGCTATAGGAGCATGTTATAATTGTGGAGGGACTGGTCATTTTGCTAAGGATTGTGTAAGTCCACGCCATTATGGATCATTTACCACATCAGAAGGATCAGCCCAAGTTTCTACCCCGAAGAGTTCACCAGCAGTTGGTAAAGGCAGAGGCAGAGGTACGGCTAGTACACCTGGAAGTCAGAGTACTATGAATCAACCAGGACATGGTGATGCTCCAGTGAGAGTATGCACTATGCGATAGAGGGACGATGGTGAGACTTCTGACATGGTTGCTGGTATTTTCTCGATTCTTAATTAAGATATGTATATGTATAAAAAATCAATTTTGATGTGTTAGTGATTAGCCTTTTAGGATAAGAATTACGATAATAAGTGTGATTGGAATTAATTTTGAAAAAGTTTCTAGTGAGAGACATCTCCTAGACTATGATAAACTATAAAGTTAATTAGTAAGCCTAATTAAGTAAGGTAAAAGGACCTAAAAGTAAGTTGTAGTAATATAAGTTACCTTAGATGCAGGTAAGGGTATTACTGCTGATAGATGTCAGTGGGTACCATAATCAAAATAAGTTTAAGATATTAGTGGATTTGAAAGAAATAAGATTAAGGAATAAAATAATAAAAGTTAAGTTGTGGAATGAAAAAAAAAGAGATTACAAAGGAAAATAATTGCTAAAGCAACAGTAAGAAAAGATTATGATTGTACAAAAAATTAAATGTTACATGAGATTGTTAGACGTCTTACACTGACTCAAATGAATGAAGATTATAAGATTATGTCAAAAGGAGAAAGACTAAGTTTTCATTATCTAGGATCACACGAGGTCCTAAAAAAAGTGGATCTATTAGCACACAGATTTGCTTACCGCTAGAATTGAAATGAATTTGAAATTAACTTATGACAGAAGCTCATAAGGAACTTGGTACACAAGGTGAGCAATCGATATGTAAATATTATTATTTAAAGTGCCACGGACCATCATTCCGACGATGAGGCTACATGGAAATGTGAGAAAAACATGAGAAAATAACACATATGACTAATTGAGGATAAATAGTGGGCAAATTTTGAGGACGAAATTTCTTTTAAGGGGGAGAGAATTGTAACACCCCTATTTACATAGCCTGGTAAATTACACTGCTTCAGAGATCGGTGTCGGTCCAAACAATTAAGAAGATTAGAACTATGTTAAGACACCTAGAGAAGCCTTGAACACAAATAATTAGTAATTGTCAAATAGTTAAGTATAAATAAGAAAAACATAACATAAAAAGTTAAGTGAGCCGAGAGTCACAGTGATGGGTGACCTTCTCGGAAACGACTGCGAGGTCGATTTAAACTCAAATTTTGAACCGTAAAATGTGACGCCACGGTCCCTAGGACTATTGCAAACACAATGGAAAAGAGAAAATCATGAAAAAGAATTGTTAAGTTAGTCAAATAATTAGGTCAGGGATCCGAAAGAAATATTGAATTATTTGCAAATCGGGTCGAACCGGCGAGGGGAAATTTGGTAAATTTACCCTTAGAGCTGACTCCTGACCTAACTGTCCAATAAAATTTGAGAAATGAAAATTTTGAAATGTAGATTTAAATTGAAGAGGTAAATGAAAAAGAAATGAAAAAGAAGTAAAAAATCAAAAATTAAAAAGTTTATGACATCATCCATGACACAATAAATATTTATTTTTAAAATTTGAAAATTAGGAGATAATGCAACATAAAAAGGAGCCAATAAGAATTAAAAGAAAAGAAAATTTATTTTTTTTTCCCTTTCTTCTTCTTCTTGCCGTGAACCTATTCTCTCCTCTCTCTCATTTTTCTTTTCCTTTCTTCCATTAAAGCTCTCTTTAAGCTTTTGAAACCCCAAAATTAACCATAAATTCCATAAATTCCTTCATTAAACCTTGTTTTTGAAGCTTGGTAAAACTATTGACAACAAAAAGAAGAGGAAAGAAAGGAGATTTGAAGAGGGAAAAATTCAACAAAAGATGATAGTGGTTAGTTTTCAATTTTATGTTTAAATTCATAATTAAGTAGTTGAATTACATTAGAAATTATGAAAAAATTAAACAAAAATAACATGTATAGAATTCCATGGAATTTCATCCAACTTGAGATGTAGTAGGAATTGATTGAATTTGATTGAATTAAACATGTTAGAAAGCTTGAATGAGTTGAGAAATTATGTTTATATGTATTGAATTAGTAAATTGTAACAAATAATGGGAATTAGGGTTTGAACCTAGGATTTTGGAAGACAAAAATTGGAGAATTGGTCAAATGGTGTGTTTGACCTTGTTTGAGCTGAAAAATGGTCATATGTGACCAATTGTGGTATTTTGGAAGTGTTAGAATTAGGTTTAAATTCAGATTGCTTAGGGACATTCTGTAGGCAGCAGGACCAAGGTCCCTTTCAAGGGCCAAACTAAAAATTTACCAACCCAATTGGTGTGAGGCCAATTGGGAATAAAACTAGACAGAAAATGACACATTTTTCATTCAGGAATCATGCCCAAAAAGTGACCATAGCATAGTGAACAAATTGACCAAATCTGGACTTAGGTGTTCTGTCCTGTACAAAATGACCAAATGAACAGTGTTTGTTCATTTAGCCATAACTTGGGCTAGGCAGGTCTAAATGACCTGAAATTTTACCAGTGGAAAGCTGAGATATAGACCTACAACTTTGATGGAGAAAACAAATCCTAATTATGCCCTTAACCAAGTCATTTGGCCACCCAAATTTGGTGATTTAAAACTGCTAGAACCAGTTTTGGTGCCCAGAAATCTGGGTTAGGCCAATCCGGCCAGCCATTTTCAAATGGCTATAACTTGAGCTACAAAACTCCAATTGGAGTGATTCAAAAAGGAGAATAAATTTAAGACAATAAGGAACAATTTCTATGAAGAAAACTTAGCCAAATTCTAACAGCAACATGACCAATGGAACAGTGTAACATAGGACATCAAAACTGAAAATTTGTAATTTTGCCTAAAAGACCTAAATTTTGAGAAAATAACCAAAACCAACAAAATTGGTAACTAAAATGTGGTATGTGGGTATAATTGGATTTCCCATACTTATTAAGCATAAGAAAGTCAATATTTTGACTTGAATAGTATCGTGAATAGCAACTCCGAAATGAAAATTTCCGAGAACGTTAGTTTAAGTATATTTGGGCTAGAATTAAGTATTTATGAATTAATTATTGAATTTATTATGAGATAAGATACTGAGACACTATAAATTTTGTGTTTTAGCTGAAAAAGACCTGAAAGGTCTAAGAGACTGAGTCAAGGCCTAGAAGCGACTCACATCAGGTTTGTGCATAAAAATTTTTAAATTATAGTTTTCACAATGAAAATGGATTTGTTATACATTGTGAATGTGTTTTATTCATTATGAATTTCGAGAATGTTGTGTTGCCTATTTTGTAATGAAAATTTGAAATGAAAATTATTTATTGATTTGTATGAAATATTTGAACAATATGGTTTTGAATTTGGTTATGGCCTTGGAAATTTTATTTGAGAATTTATGTGTTGCCTACTTTGGAAATAGAGATTTGAAATGAAGTTTGTTTAATTATTGTATCAATTATAATTGAACATCATTGTTTTAAATTGTTTTGATTCACACTTGGCATGACAGTCCCTTATTATGTTCCTCCTCCATTTATGGGGTGAGTTTGACTATATTCCTCCCTCTTTGGCTTCCCAGTCAGGAGGTGAGTTTGGATGAGTACTCATTAGCTAGCTAGCCACCTCCCTCATTGATTTTGATTAGTGGGGTAAGTTTGCCTTGTCGTGGTGTACAACATGGCATGTTTGGAAATTTTGTGTCATGGCCTAAGTTGTGTTATTGATTGGCAACACTATGATTATTAAATTTTTTGATCAAATTTGTGTTATATTAAGTTTTGAAATTTGTGAAATGTTTAAATTGTGATTTGTTATAAATGTGATTTGAAAAAAAAAATTGTGAAATGTGATTGTGAAATATTTGAACTATGAATTAATGACAAATGTTTTATATTTTGCATTTTATATTTATTGTGCACCACTGAGTATTTTTATACTCAGCGATAGCTTTCTTTGCTATCACAAATAAAGAAAAGAACATAGCAGCCAGTGAGTACACTCTGATCGAAGAACACGATTGAAGAATTTTTGTATGGGTATTTGTTAATACCTTTGTAGTTATTTTGATGTAAATGGTTTAGTGTCATATGTATTAAGGTAGATTGAGCAGTTGTACAGTCAATGTATAATAATGTTATTTTTGTGATTTTGCTTCTGTAAATTAACTTATGAATGTAAATTAAATATTTAAAATGCAATGTGCATGAGTTTATGAAATGTTTTAAGATATCAATTTTTGATTTGAAATTTGGATTTTGAATTAAAGTGTTGCTATTGCTGTTGATTTGAAGTTTGGTGGTTGCAAATGGGGTTAAAATTAATTATTTGGATTTTTTTTTACAGGTTTTGAAGAACTATTTTTCCCAAATACAGACGGCACTCTGTCGAAATTTTTATAAAATTTGCGAAAAAGTAAAATGGGACAAAAATCTTAACTAGTTTTTTCCTTCAATTAAATGTTTTTAATTCCTACCAAAATGCTCACCACTTCCAAAATGTAAGAAAATGGTTTTAAAATCCATTGTAGCATATTTAATGGGTGACCGGTAGGCGAAGTATGGTAATTCATTAGATGTACTACGAGATCATGTTACATCTTACGACAGGATAGGGTGTGACATGTTTAGTGGTCCCTTAGGCAAATCCCACATCGATAAAGCACGGAGATGGTCTTGGGTTCAAAAAGAAATGATATATAAAATGGGGGAACTAATCACTAGAGGCGCCTTTTGGTGGAATGGCCTGGAGAGTTGGAAGAACTCCAGTGTTAAGCGTGCTCACTTGAGAGAAATCCTAGGATGGGTGACCTCCTAGGAAATTCTCCATTCCACCTTGGGACAAAACCGTGAGGCTTATGGCCAAAGCGGACAATTCCTCTAGTGGTTAGAGTCCGATCGTTACAATTGGTATCAGAGTCGCTCACGTGTCCTCTTGGGTGATGGTGGGGCAGACCTCAGCAAGGATGCTGAGTCCCGAAAGGGGGGGAGAAAGGTTCCTTAGGCAAATTCCACATCGGCAAAGCACAAAGATGGTCTTGGGTTCAAAAAGTAATGATATATAAAATGGGGGAGCTAATCACTAGAAGCGCCTTTTGGTGGAATGGCCTAAAGAGTTGGAAGAACTCCAGGGTTAAGCGTGCTCGCTTGAGAGAAATCCTAGGATGGGTGACCTCCTGGAAAGTTCTCCATTCTACCTATGGAACAAAACTATGAGGCTTATGGCCAAAGTGGACAGTTCCTCTAGTGGTTGGAGCCCGATCGTTACACATACTCATTCAATAGTTTAAATTCTAGCAACTTTGGGCAGAATACCATGAGCTTACACACACCAAATATAACTCCTAATTTACAATATCCAATTCTAAATAATTTTCCACATAATACTCCTAACCAATACATACAATTTCCACTACTAAATTACATACATTATCATTATTATTTCATATACATAAGCTGCCACTTTTTGTACCATAATTCAACAACTTTTCATGAACTTAAACATTATCAATATTCACTATGAGGCTGTCACACCCTATGCCTCTGTAAGATGTAATATAATCCCATAGTATACCTAATAAATTATCAAACTTCGTCTGCTAATAACCCATTAAATACACTACAAGAGATTTTAAACATTTTCTTATTTCTTTTTATAGTAGTGAGCACTTTTGACAGGTGTTAAAAACTTTTTAATCGAAGTTAAATACATATTAGGTTTGAAATAGCCACAAATTTTATTAAAATTTTGGTAGAGTGCCGTCTGTATTTGGAGCAAAATAGTTCTTCAAAAACTTGTAGAAAACATGTAACACCCTCCCGATAACCACTCCGTACACCCTACTGTTCCGGTGATCGGTGTCGGTCCGGACAGCTAGAATTTCCGGAAAAATATTTAAACTAAAGTTAGGAACCATAATTAAATTAAATATTAATAAGAAAAATTTAGTAAAAATTTTAGAAATAAAATACAACCAAGTAAAAGCAGCGGTGCCCAGCGATGGGTAACAGGAGGAAGTTGCGATTCTATAGCGAGGAGCCCTAGACCCGGGGGAAAAATTGTAAAATAATTTTTGGGACTCCAGATAAGGGTTACTGAGGTTCCCATGGCATTAGAATGCCAAGAAAATACCTAGAAAAAGTTTTCTATCGGTACAGACAATTTTGACCCGTTAAGCCAAACGGAGGGCATTTTGGTCATTTCACTTTCCGAGGTGAATTTTGGCCGACTTGTCCAGTTGATTAAATAATTAATATGACATAAAATATGAATAAACATTACTAGAAATGAAATTGGAAATGAGTAGTGAAAGAAAAGAAAAGAAAATGAAAAATAATGCAAATAATGACATATTATGATGTCATTCAAGATTTTCCACCAATCACCATTAAGCCCTCATTTGACTAACTATTAAAATGGACTAAAAGAAGACCAAAATAATAAAGATTGCAGCAGCTACTTCCCTCCCCAAAAGCTAGCCGAAAATTGCCCTAGACACCTCCATTGATTTTTTTTTCAATCAAGCTTGATTTTTCCCTTGTTTACACCACAAAACTCTAACTTCTCTTCATTAAAGCTTTACTCCACATCTTAAACAAGCTCTTGGCAGCCAAGAAGAAGAAAAAAAGTGAAGCTTTCTCAAGCTTGGATTGGCATACAACAAGGTTAGTGCATATATGTAGTTAAAGTTCATTAATTCCATGATTTAGGCTTGTAATGAATTAGAAATTGGGAAATAATGAAACAAATTCAATGTATATCTCCACCAAAGAATTCGGAAGCCCTAATAGAGGAATGGTTTTGGATGTTTTTAATGGACTTAGCATGAATTGGAGGTTATGTTTAAGCTATATACCTATATAGATGTTGAACTAGGGTGCTAATTGAGGTTTATGGGTAAATTGCATTGGATATTAGGGTTTTAAGGCATGAAAAATTGACTTGACTTACTAAACTATTAAAGAACAATCTAATGGTCAATAAGTGACCATTTGAGGTATGTTGAATACAATTTGGACTGAAAAATGGTATGGCAAAGTCAAGGTATAAACTGCCCTAGGACAACAGCATAGGGACTGAAAATTCAGTCCCTTTACACTGCCATAACTTGGGCTGTGTTAGTCCAATTGAAGTTTGGCCAATTGGACATGAAAATAGGCTTATAATGGCACATTTTTGCTGAAGAAACCATGCCCAAAAGACCAAAGCAAGAGGACCAAAACTTGGCCCCAATCCGGATACCCTGCAGCTGGTTCTGCAGAATTGACCAAATGAACAGTAACTGTTCATTTGGCCATAACTCACTGTAGATTTGGTCAATTGACCTGAAATTTTTACAGAAACAAGTTAAGACATAGACAAACAACTTTCATGAAGGAACCTACACCAAATTATGGCCAGAATCTAACCCAAATGGCTATGGCAGTCACTGTTCATGCTACTGTAGATATGGTATTTTCTGCAGAATGCAAATCCGGCCAGCCTGGGTTTTTGGGTCATATCTGGAGGTACAAAACTCCAAATGGAGTGATTCAAAAAAGGAAATTCAACTAGACAAAATAAGGAACAACTTTTATGTTTTACATTTCTTCAAATTCCCACAGTAACAGTGTCCAATGGAACAGTGAAGTTGACTCACCAAAACTAAAAATTCTGCTTGTGTTGAGTTACACTTTGAAATGGTATTAACACTTAATGCCAACAAGTTTTAAACACCAAATGTGGTATGTTGGGAGTGCCAAAGTCAATGTACACATTTTTATTCTAAAAGTCAACATTTTTGTTGACCAATGATGAATAGTGACACCAAAAATTTGAAATTCACAAATTGAAGAATTAAAAAGTTTCAAATGCCCTAGTATACCTAACAAGATTAGTTTGGATAGTTTGGCATGCCAATAGGGTTCAGTTAGCAGTACTGCACATGGCAATATGCCATTCTGTGATTTCATGGCTTTTAGCCATTCTGACTTTGTATTGAGACTTGGCCTTGTGCCTGATATTATTCACTTGTTAGTTGTTGTTGCACACCGAGATGCATATGTGACCGATGGTGTGGCGGCGAGGTACTAGGTACCCGGTGCGGTTACCGTTATCCAGTCCAGTCGTCTAGAGTAGGTTACTTGGGGCAACCAAATGAATAATAGTGAACAACGTTAACGAAATAATGCATATACCAATACCAAACAAAGGAAGCATACACATTCTATACACATTCATTTTCTTGCTATTTTCTTCTATTATATTATTGCACCACTAAGCATTATTGCTTAGCGCGTTGCTTTTGCCACGCGTAGGTCCTGGAGATCCCGATCGTGAGCCCAGTGGACCGTAGACCGGTGAGTTCATCCTGTAGATCTGCACGATGTCCGTGTCACCTCACTACTGATGCATTGGTAGGGCACTAGGTGTCATTTTGTCATTTTGATATTTTGTAGCAGATTTTTACTTTCTCATATGTATTTGAACTCATGTAATATATTTTGATGTTCATGTAAATAATGAAAGTTATGACTATGAATGCAAAAATTTGAGCATGTATTTATCGCTTGTATATGAGAAATGGATGTTTGAGAAATGAAAAGATTATTGAGAATTGAAATTGAGAAATATTGTTGAAATTTTGGATATTGGAGTTTGAGATGATGAAATACAAATATTGGAAGTGTTTTTAACAGTTCAAGAAGCTATTTCTCTATTTTTAGCCGGTACTCTGCCGGATTTTCTTTAAAATCTTCGGAACCTCAAATGAATAATGCTTTTGATAAATGGTTAAAATAAATCATATTTCATAAATTAACTTCAAAAGCATGATATAAATGAATTGAGGAATATTAGAGTGTGCCAAGATTACAGTGTGGCATTACTTACTCGGGTATCGTACGGGTAAGGGTGTCACATTTAGTGGTATCAGAGCACGGTTTAGGTGTTTCTGGGCCTAGATTGAGTTCATACCATGCATTGCATTTGTAAGAGTCGAGGTGACACTAACGCAGATCTGTTTATCTTTCTTATTTTGAATAGGATATGGATCCTTCATCTCAGAGAGCCGTTGAGGAGGAAGTGGAGAGTCATGCTCCACCTGCAGCAGCTGAGACTGGGGGCATGAGAGAATCTGCTCCGCCAGCTCAAGCAGAGCACCTTTCGGCCTCCACGAGCCATGTTCCAACAAATGGTGACTTCTTTAGACAAATGGCCGGGTAATGCCAAGGCACCACCACCACCACCACGGCTCCACAGAAATCACACCTGGAAAGGCTAAGGAAGTTTGGAGCTGTGGACTTCTATGGCAAGAGAGAAGATGACTCTGTTGCAGCCGAGAATTGGTTGAACAGAACAGGCAGAGTACTAAAACAACTCCACTGCACTCCAGAGCAAAACCTGGAAGCTGCCATCTCTTTACTGCAAGATGATGCATATGAGTGGTGGGACACCGTGTCCAGTGAAGTGCAGCCAGAAGCTGTAACTTGGGACTTCTTTCTCTCTGAGTTCAAGAAGAAATATGTGGTCTTGTATACGGAAGAGAAGAAGAGAATTTATTAACTGAGGCGAGAGACAATTGTCGGTGGTGAGTATGAGAAGGAATTTGTAAGATTGAGCCGCTATGGAAGGGAGATAGTCCCAAATGAAGCTGAAAGATGCAAGAGATTTGAAGAGGGACTAAATGACAACATCAAGATCCAGCTCACTGCCTTGGGAATCACAGAATTTACCAAGTTAGTGGAAGCTGCAATAAAGGTGGAAAAAGTAAGAATTAGTGAGCAGGACCGGAAGGGATGAAGCGAGAAGAGGGACCAGTCGGTCTAGTTCCGCTCCTGGATTTGGGAAGAAGTTTAAGGGTCCTCTGCATAGAGTTCAGGTCAACCACGGTCGTGGTCATCTCGGGGCGAGCCACAGTTCACCCCTAGGAGAGGTCAGTCCACACCATCAGTGGGCAGCTCTCCAGGGATGGGGTTCAAGGGACCAGCCCCAACATCTTCTGCATGTCCACACTGTCAGAAATGGCAGAAGAGGGAGTGTTGGAGAGTGACTGGTGCCTGCTTAAGGTGTGGGTCACAGAGCATCGGTTGAGAAACCGCCCACGCAGAACTACTACAACTGCTCCAACATAAGCGAGCAGACCTACTCACGCACCACAAAGGGTAGGAAACCAGTAAATCAAGGCGTGGGGCCATCTCGAGGCCTACATCGAGCCGCAGAGAGGCCGATACGGACCACCTGCGAGAATTATGCCCCGAGAGCTCGGGAGGAGCAAGATGCCGGGCGTCATCGAGTGCGTTCTCCCTCTACAATACTCCTGTGCATGCATTGGTGGATCCAGATCCACTCATTCCTATATTTGCATCAACCTACCCGTAGAAAGGGGATACTAGTAGGGAGAGTGACCAAGACATTACGGTCACTAATCCATTAGGCCACGATGTAGTGGTGAACAAGGTATACAAGGGTTGCAGTTAAGGATTGAGGTATGAATTCTTGTCAGACCTAATTGAGTTTCGCTTCCATGAGTTTGACGTGATATTGGGAATGGACTGGTTGTCATGTCATCAGGCAATAGTTTATTGATTATTGAAGAGATTTTCTCTTAAAATTTGAGAGGGTACTGAGATCACAGTTGTGGGGGAAAGAACAGATTTCTTGTCCAATGTCATCTCGACCACGATTGCAAGAAGAATGATGAGAAAAGGCTGTGAAGCCTACCTAGCACATGTGGTGGATACTAGGCAGGCTAAGCCAAACTTGAGTGACATACCCACAGTAAGAGACTTCCCAGAGGTATTTCCTGAAGAGTTGCCTGGTTTGCCACCAGAAAGGGAAGTTGAATTTGCTATTGAGACACTGCCGGGTACAACACCCATTTCCATTGCTCCTTATAGGATGGCACCCACTGAATTGCGCGAGTTGAAAACTTCGGTTGCAAGAGTTTCTTGATAAGGGGTTCATACGCCCGATGTGTCACTATGGGGAGCTCGGTCTTGTTCGTGAAAAAGAAGGATGGGACTTTGAGACTTTGTATTGACTACCTGGCGGTTGAATAAAGTATTTATGAAGAACAAATATCCGTTGCCTAGAATTGATGATCTGTTTGATCGATTGAAGAAGCGAGTATTTTCTAAGATTGATCTCGGTCGAGGTATCATCACCGAGGGAGAAGGATGTAGATGTGCCCAAGATAGCATTCAGTACCCGGTATGGGCATTATGAGTTTCTGGTGATGCCCTTTGGCTTAACAAATGCACCAGCGGCATTCATGGACCTTATGAACCGTATCTTCCATCCACACTTAGATCGGTTTGTAGTGGTCTTTATTGATGATATTCTGGTGTACTCCAAGACCAGGGAAGAACATGATGAACATTTGAGGATTGTTCTGCAAACCCTGAGAGAAAAGAAGCTGTATGCTAAGTTGTCCAAGTGTGACTTTTGGCTGAATGAGATTGCATTCCTTGGACACATAGTGTCAGCTGATGGGATTAGGGTGGATCCCAAGAAAATAGAAGCAGTGATGGAATGGAAGCCTCCCAGGAATACAACTGAGGTCAGAAGCTTCTTGGGGCTAGCTGGGTATTACAGAAGATTTGTGAAGGGATTTTCCCTAATAGCTGCTCCAATGACCAAGTTGTTACACAAGAATGTCAGATTTGACTGGAATGACAAGTGTCAGACCAGTTTTGAGAAGTTGAAGGCTATGTTGACAGAGGCACCAGTGTTAACACAGCCAGTGTCCGGAAAGGACTTTGTGGTCTATAGTGATGCCTCACATAATGGGTTAGGGTGTGTATTGATGCAAGAGGGGAAAGTGATCGCCTATGCTTCCAGACAGCTAAGGCCACATGAACAGAACTACCCTACCCATGATCTAGAGCTTGCAGCAATTATCTTCGCACTGAAGATATGGAGGCATTACTTGTATGGGGAAAAGTGCTACATTTACACAGACCACAAAAGCCTGAAATACTTGCCAACCCAGAAGGAGCTCAACCTTAGACAGAGGCGATGGATTGAGTTCCTGAAGGATTATGATTATGTAATTGACTACCATCCTGGGAAGGCAAATGTAGTTGCTAATGCTTTGAGCAGAAAATCCATCACAGCTCTGAGATCATTAAATACCCGTCTAACTTTGATTCGAGATGGAGCTATTTTGGCTGAATTGCAAGTGAGACCAAACCTATTACAACAGATTTTAGATGGGCAAAAGGCAGATGAGAAGCGAATGGCTATTATGAGCAAGATCTCAGAGGGAAAAGCAACTGATTATGATGTGAAAGCAGATGGGTGTCTGTACTACAAAGGAAGACTGTGTGTACCAGATGATGGGGAATTGAAGGTCAATATTCTAAAAGAGGCACACACTAGTGTATATGCTATGCACCCAGGAAGTACAAAGATGTATCATGATCCAAGCTTGATGTATTGGTGGCCTGGTATGAAGAAAGACATAGCTGACTATGTGACTAAATGCTTGACATGTCAGCAAGTCAAGGCAGAACATCAAGTTCCATCGGGCTTGCTACAGCCTATACGCATACCTGAATGGAAGTGGGATCGGGTCACCATGGATTTTGTAAGTGGTCTACCTCTCACCCGGAAGAAACATGATGCAGTATGGGTAATAGTGGATAGATTGACCAAGTCGACATTTTCTCGATTAGAACCGACTACTCACCGAGAAGTTAGCGGTGTATATCAGTGAGATAGTTAGACTACATGGAATTCCACTTTCCATCATATCTGATCGAGACCCAAGGTTTACATCGAGATTCTGGAAGAAGTTGCATGAGTCCTTGGGTACACAACTCCATTGGTGAAAGTGCTTTGGAGGCACCACAACACCGAGGAGGCAACTTGGGAAAGTGAAGAGTCGATGAGGCAGCAGTTCCCTCAACTGTTTGCATCAAGTAAATTTCGAGGACGAAATTTAAATTAGAGGGGAAGAGTTGTAACACCCTCCCGATAACCACTACGTACACCCTACTGTTCCGGTGACCGGTGTCGGTCCGGACAGCTAGAATGTCCGAAAAAATATTTAAACTAAAGTCAGGAACCATAATTAACTCAAATATTAATAAGAAAAATTTAGTAAAAATTTTAGAAATAAAATACAACCAAGTAAAACGAGCTGGTGCCCAAGCGATGGGTAACCGGAGGGAAGTTGCGGTTCTCGCAACGAGGAGCCCTAGACCCGGGGGAAAAATTGTAAAATAATTTTTGGGACTCTAGAGAAGGGTTACTGAGGTTCCCATGGCATTAGAATGCCAAGAAAATACCTAGAAAATTTTTTCTATCTGTACAGACAATTTTGACCCGTTAAGCCAAACGGAGGGCATTTTGGTCATTTCACTTTCCGAGGTGAATTTTGGCCGACTTGTCCAATTGATTAAATAATTAATATGACATAAAATATGAATAAACATTACTAGAAATGAAATTGGAAATGAGTAGTGAAAGAAAAGAAAAGAAAATGAAAAATAATGCAAATAATGACATATTATGATGTCATTCAAGATTTTCCACCAATCACCATTAAGCCCTCTTTTGACTAACTATTAAAATGGACTAAAAGAAGACCAAAATAATAAAGATTGCAGTAGCTACTTTCCTCCCCAAAAGCTAGCCGAAAATTGCCCTAGACACCTCCATTGATTTTTTTTCAATCAAGCTTGATTTTCCCCTTGTTTACACCACAAAACTCTAACTTCTCTTCATTAAAGCTTTACTCCACATCTTAAACAAGCTCTTGGCAGCCAAGAAGAAGAAAAAAAGTGAAGCTTTCTCAAGCTTGGATTGGCATACAACAAGGTTAGTGCATATATGTAGTTAAAGTTCATTAATTCCATGATTTAGGCTTGTAATGAATTAGAAATTGGGAAATAATGAAACAAATTCAATGTATATCTCCACCAAAGAATTCGGCAGCCCTAATAGAGGAATGGTTTTGGATGTTTTTAATGGACTTAGCATGAATTGGAGGTTATGTTTAAGCTATATACCTATATAGATGTTGAACTAGGGTGCTAATTGAGGTTTATGGGTAAATTGCATTGGATATTAGGGTTTTGAGGCATGAAAAATTGACTTGACTTACTAAACTGTTAAAGAACAATCTAATGGTCAATAAGTGACCATTTGAGGTATGTTGAATACAATTTGGACTGAAAAATGGTATGGCAAAGTCAAGGTATAAACTGCCCTAGGACAGCAGCATAGGGACTGAAAATTCAGTCCCTTTGCACTGCCATAACTTGGGCTGTGTTAGTCCAATTGAAGTTTGGCCAATTGGACATGAAACTAGGCTTATAATGGCACATTTTTGCTGAAGAAACCATGCCCAAAAGACCAAAGCAAGAGGACCAAAACTTGGCCCCAATCCGGATACCCTGCAGCTGGTTCTGCAGAATTGACCAAATGAACAGTAACTGTTCATTTGGCCATAACTCACTGTAGATTTGGTCAATTGACCTGAAATTTTTACAGCAATAAGTTAAGACATAGACAAACAACTTTCATGAAGGAACCTACCCCAAATTATGGCCAGAACCTAACCCAAATGGCTATGGCAGTCACTGTTCATGCTACTGTAGATATGGTATTTTCTGCAGAATGCAAATCCGGCCAGCCTGGGTTTTTGGGTCATATCTGGAGCTACAAAACTCCAAATGGAGTGATTCAAAAAAAGAAATTCAACTAGACAAAATAAGGAACAACTTTTATGTTTTACATTTCTTGAAATTCCCACAGTAACAGTGTCCAATGAAACAGTGAAGTTGACTCACGAAAACTGAAAATTCTGCTTGTGTTGAGTTACACTTTGAAATGGTATTAACACTTAATGCCAACAAGTTTTAAACACCAAATGTGGTATGTTGGGAGTGCCAAAGTCAATGTACACATTTTTATTCTAAAAGTCAACATTTTTGTTGACCAATGATGAATAGTGACACCAAAAATTTGAAATTCACAAATTGAAGAATTTAAAAGTTTCAAATGCCCTAGTATACCTAACAAGATTGGTTTGGATAGTTTGGCATGCCAATAGGGTTTAGTTAGCAGTACTGCACATGGCAATATGCCATTCTGTGATTTCATGGCTCTTAGCCATTCTGACTTTGTATTGAGACTTGGCCTTGTGCACGATATTATTCTGACATTGTTAGTTGCATTTGCTCACACGGATATGCATATGTGACCGATGGTGTGACGGCCCGAGGTACTAGGTACCCAGTGCCAGTTTACCCGTTATCCAATCCAGTCGTCTAGAGTAGGTTACTTGGGGCAACCAAATGAATAAAAGTGAAAAACGTTAACGAAATAATGGATATACCAATACCAAACAAAGGAAGCATACACATTCTATACACATTCATTTTCTTGCTATTTTCTTCTATTATATTATTGCACCACTAAGCATTATTGCTTAGCGCGTTGCTTTTGCCATGCGTAGGTACTGGAGATCCCGTTCGTGAGCCCGATGAGACCAGACCGGGTGAGTTCATCCTATAGATCGCACGATGTCCGTGTCACCTCACTACTGCGATTGCATTGGTAGGGCACTAGGTGTCATTTTGTCATTTTGATATTTTGTAGCAGATTTTTACTTTCTCATATGTATTTGAACTCATGTAATATATTTTGATGTTCATGTAAATAATGAAAGTTATGACTATGAATGCAAAAATTTGAGCATGTATTTATCGCTTGTATATGAGAAATGGATGTTTGAGAAATGAAAAGATTATTGAGAATTGAAATTGAGAAATATTATTGAAATTTTGGATATTGGAGTTTGAGATGATGAAATACAAATATTGGAAGTGTTTTTAACAGTTCAGAAGCTTTTCTCCATTTTTATTTGGTACTCATGGATTTTCTTTAAAATCTTCGGAACCTCAAATGAATAATGCTTTTGATAAATGGTTAAAATAAATCATATTTCATAAATTAACTTCAAAAGCATGATATAAATGAATTGAGGAATATTAGAGTGTGCTAGTACACCGTGTGGCATTACTTACTCGGGTATACTGTATACGGGTAAGGGGTGTCACAAAACACTTCCAATATATTTGTTTCAGTCCCAAACTCCAATATGGCTCAACACAAATTAATTTTCTCAAACATAAGTCAAACTCAATTCATCATCACTTTCAGTAGTTTCAAAAACAGAATGCAAAATGACTAAGTATTTCAAAGCTGAGACAAGATAATTATAGTACAACATTTTACAGGCCAAAATAATTTATAACTTTAGTTTACGACTGCTCAAGACCAAGTACAATATATACATACAGTGCACATACATTACAATAATAATTACAAGGAAGTGGTATACTCAATATACCTGGCAAAATCCCAAAAGCATAGCACAAGCAGCCTACTCTGCTGCTTTATCTATCTATCTACCTGCGACAGTAATGAAAAAGCTATTACTGAGTAAAATTTACTCAGAGGTGCACAATAACAATTTAAAATGCGGCATATAAAACTTTTATTGACAATTCACAATTCAAATGATTCACAATTTCATGTCACAATTTTCAAAGCTCATATAACACAAATTTGATCAAACAATTGAATAACACAATGTTGCCAATTAATAACACAATTTAGGTTATGACACAAAGTTTTCGAACATGCCGTGTTGTATACCACGAGAAGCCAAACTCGCCCCACTAATCGAAACCAATGAGGGAGGTGGCTATCTAGCTAATGAGAACTCATCCATACTCACCTCAGACTGGCAAGTCAAAGATGGAGGAATATAGTTATACTCACCCTATAAATGGAGGAGGAATATAGTGTACCTATTAGAGCACTTGTAGGCATTACGTATCGCCGTCTCTGCAAGCTCCTGGATGGAGAGTCACGCTTCACCACAGTTTACTCGTGAGAGTTCCCAGGAATCGTAGGTGTTACGTATCGCCGTCCCTACTTTGCTCTGGTACCACTAAACACATTTTATCTCAAAATTTCCATTCACAAAGTAGGCAACACAATAATTCTCAAATAAAATTCTCAAAGCCAAAACAATAAAAAATTATTCATAACTCATTTCTCCAAATAAAGTTTCTAGTAAAAGCAGTGAATATAAGAAGTATTGTGCATAGACCTGGTTTGAGTCGCCTCTAGGCCTTGACTCAATGTTCTTTATGCTTTTTAATATCCTTTTTCAACTGAAACACACAATTTAAAGTGTTTCAGTACTCAGTTAAATTGTTTCTAACAATAAAATCCAATATCTAAATTTTCTTAGTATTATTCCCTTCAATTCATTTCATTAGTCAACCTATAATGTTGACCTTTGATGCACTCTAAGTGAATAAATTTTAATGTTACCAATATGTCACATTTTGCATTTCAATATGCTACCAATATAGTACAATTTACCATTTTTACATGTTGACATTCATTGCCAAATTATTTCAAGCCTCATTGTATGTAAATGTCAAGTTCTCAATTTTTTGTGTGCTAGATTGATCTATCTTAAAGTCCTATTTCTCTTGGTTTTTAGCTTCTGGTCAAAAAAGAAAAGTTGTAGCTCTATGTCCTATTGCACTTGGGGAAAAATTTTAGGTCATTCTGAGTTGTATAGACCAAGATATGGTCAATTTACTAAAGCTGGATAGATTGTACCTTTAGTGCAAAATTTGGTCAATTTTACGTCACTTTTAGTTCTGGCAGTTTAGGTACTCGAAGTTGTGTAAGCTATTTGACTTGGTTCTGACCATTTCTGGGCTTTGGTGTCTTCATAAGAATTGTAGCTCTAGTCTAAGCTATCCATGGTAAAAATTTCAGGTCAATTGGACCTGCTTTGAGTGAGTTATGGCCAAAACACTAACTGCTGCCCAAATGGTCAATTTTCAGGCTTTCACGTCACTAATCCGGATTTGGTCATTTTTCAAGTCACTTTCTGGATAGAATTTAGGTAGGCTTTCTTCATGAAAGTTGGCACATTTTGTACCTAGTTTCACCTCCAATTAGACTCATACCAATTGGAGTCACACACTTAGGGTTATACGCCCATTTGCACACTGCCCTCTAGATGCCTCTTAAACATCAAACCAAACACACATTTACCAATTACATCTTCACTTCTCCATACCATTCTGCATTTGGCACTAACCATAACCATTCAATTCTTTACATTATAGGTCAACTTGGATAGAATATAACAACTTCAAAATACACCAAATGCAGTCACAATTCATAAAGTTCAAACCCAACAATATATATACACATAATTACTTCTAATTATCACACATAATTCCATCATCAAATTACATACCTATCACAACTATTCCACATACATAGGCTGCCATTTTTTTTTTACAATACATCAACAACATTTCATGAATTTGAACATTATCAATTTCCATTATGAGGCTGCCAAAGTAACATCCCTACATATCAACTACCATTTTTACTTTTTAAGCTCACCATTCAAACTTTACAAATGGGAATCAACTTCAATACACATAAGCGTTTAATTTAACATCCCAAACTACCATTTACATGCAAAAATAAGCTGTACATGGTGAACTCCTTAACTACAGTGGAGTAGCACTTTAACTCATCAAAACTCAAAACTTCTTCCATAAATCAAACAACCACAACCTTAGTTACAATATTAATGAAACAAGAAATGAAAACAACCACTTAACTCCTTTGAAGCTTTTTAAAAACTCACCAAAACTTATCTTTCTTGCTCCCTAATTGTTGCCCAAGGTGTGTAGGCTAAGTTTAATGAAGAGAGTTCATGAATTTAGCTTGAAATGAAGGTGATCTCAAGCTTGCATGGGCAATTTCCATGGAGGGAAGTTAGGACACCATTTTCGGCCATGAGATAGCTTGGTGAGGATGATGAAGTGAGTGGAGGATTCTGTCCTCATTTTAAGTATTAATGTATCCACTTAGTGCTCCACTAAATATAGATTAATTATATTATAATCTAAGGTTTTAATAATTGCAATTTTAACCTCAATTTCTCTTAATTTACATTTTATCTTTAATTCCATTTTTCATTTGATTTTCCCAAATATAATACCATTTATTTTTTATTAACATTTAGGTCAAAAGCCAACTCTAGGTGTCAAATGACCACAATGCTCCTATTCGAGTTGTATTCCCAATTTTTCGGTAACACTGATTTTTGTCGGTTTCTCGATTTCTCGTTTTTCTTTGTACTAATTAATTAATTTTTTTTCTTTGATATTTCTAATGACATTTATACTTCAATAAGTCTTTAATTATGTCTCGAAACTAAATTCTGAGGGTTACCTGCAGTCATGGGGTCAGCTATTGCTGTAGTAACTTCCGTCTGATCACCCATCATGCGGTCTTTGGCTCGTTTAACTTAGTTTCATTTCATTGTTATTATTTTTCCTTTGTTTTTCTTGTAATTTCCTTTCTTGTATTTCATTATTTTATGTCTCCTCACTAACATTTAAATGTAGTTCTAGGCATCCTAGTTGCCCTGATAGACACTGATCACCGAAATAGTAGAACGCACTACCGAACATAGGGGTGTTACAGAGGCTACCCAAATTGTTCATATACATCAAGCTTCGCAATTTCAACATGTGATCTCACTTTACATTTACAATTCACACATATACATAAAAATCAAACTCTTATACATTTAAGCACTCTAATTAACTTCATTACCCATCAAATTCATATAAGAACAAACCACTTACCTTTCACTTCCATGGCTGCCCAAAATGGTATACTTCAATAACTCATCAAATCTCATAATTTCTTCCATAATCTAACATCCCACAACCTCTACTACAACTTTAATGAAGAAACAATGGAAAACAAGCACTTACCTCTTTTGAAGCTTGTTAAAACTTCTTCAAATCCTTTCCTTTTGGCTGCCACACTCTTTGCCAAGTTGTATAGTCCAACTTTAGTGAAGGAATTTAGGAAGGACAAAGCTTGATCATGGGTAGATGAAGGTGGAAAATGGGGCGGCCATGGGAGCTTCCATGGGAGTTAGTTTCGGCTAGTGTTGAAATGAGGTTGAAGATGAAGTTTAATATGTCCAAATGCTTTATAAAGGTGTCCCACAATGTGAGTTTGTAACACCCCTCACTCGTCTACAGAATAGCCGAGCAAGACGTGCTACATGGCGTGCCGGAACACCTAGTCTGTGATTATTTCATTTCTTGAACTCAATTTGATTTTAACAAGTCTTTTATGTAATATTCATATCATGCTGATACTATTTTCATACTTTAATAAAATCAGTGTTTCAAGACTGGTAATATAAATTTAGCAAGGTGCCATCTGTATTTTGGACAAACTGTCCTTTCAAACCTGTTGAAAACAGTTCAATATGATAATATCAAAATCTCAAACATTTCAAAGTCTCTATTTCTCAGTAAAGTCAATAGACTTTTACAGTCATTAAACAGTTCCATAATACAGTCCATAATAATTTAAATATATACAGAAAATCTCCATGTTATTTAATATGTACAAAATATTACAAACTTTAGAGCTTTCATAACATTACTAAATACAGGGCCGAATTTTAAATATACAACAAAAGTACAAAATACAAGATATCCTAAGTCCTACCATGTATGCAATGCGGTCTGAGATGACTCTAGACTCTGTGCGAGATATGATGTCTCACCCGGTTGTAGGTCTGTGGGCTCCCCAATCAGTATCTCTCAATACCTCAGCGTTACAAAAGCAACGCTAAGCAATTTGCTTAGTGGTGCCAAATATAAAGAAATATACACTAAAATAAAGTAAATAAAGTGTTTACAAATTTTTGGTGGTCTTTGTATGTCGATGGTTGGATTTAGGTATTTGAATTTAATAGTACTTGAATTCTTGCCGTGTAGCCTATATCTTGACCAGGCATGGATAAGCGGATATCGCACTGGGTACCTAGTACCTCGGGCCGTCACACCATCGATCACAAAGTGTCTCCCGGTGTGCAAATAGCGTGGCTTAAAAGCCATATAGTCAATCTGGCGATAAGCCATGAATAAATACACAATATGTATAGCCGTAGGCTATTAAAGTCATGGTGCGGCATAATAAGCCATAAAAACACAGTATGGCATAAAGCCATTTACTGAGCATTTGTCGAATCCTATTAGCATAACAACCTATCCATACTAGTCAACTAGGCAAACTAGGGCACATTATTAATTAATTTTTTAATTCTTCAATTTTTGAGGTTTACTAACTATTATATAATTCACAAGTCAATGCATATGTTGACCTTTTTAGGTAATATGGATAAGTTGTTTCTAGCATCAATATGTCACAATTTATATCTCAATATGCTGCCAATATAGTGCAATTTACCATTTTTACAAGTTGGCATTCATTGCCAAAATGCTTCAAGCATCATTGTATGCAAAATGTCAAATTCTCAATTTTTGTGTGCTAGATTCATCTAGCTTAAAGTCCTATTTCCCTTGGTTTTTAGCTTCTGGTCAAAGAAGCAAAATTGTAGCTCTATGTCTTATTGCACGCGGGGCAAAATTTCAGGTCATTCTGAGTTGTATAGACCAAGATATGGTCAATTTACTAAAGCTGGACAGATTGCACCTTTAGTGCAAAATTTGGTCAATTTTAGGTCAGTTTTGGTTCGGCAGTTTTTGTACCCGAACTTGTGCAAGCCATTTGACTTGGTTCTGGCCATTTCTGGGCTTTGGTGTCTTCATAAGAATTGTAGATCTATATCTAAACTAAACATGGTAAAAATTTCAGGTCAATTGGACCTGTTTTGAGTGAGTTATGGTCATCACAAGGACTACTATTCATATGGTCAAAAATCTGGGTTGCAAGGTTGCTAATCCGGATTTGGTCATTTTTAAGGTCAGTTTCTAGGCAGAATTTTGGCAACATTTCTACATGAAAGTTGGCCTATTTGGTGTCTAGTTTCACCCCATATTGGCCTCATAACAATTGGGTTCATAGTTTGGCACTTATGGCCTCATTTAGGTGCTGCCTTCAATACACAACCTGCACAAAGCACATACACTCCCAATTTAATGTTCCTTCTCCTCCTCATTACTACAATATTCACTCAACAACACTTCCATACATATATTGTACACCATTCCAGCAACAATTCTGGGAAGAATATTCAAGTGCTCAATGCACACAATTTGTCATTAAGTTCAACAATCACTTCCACCAAAATTCAACATACTTCAATGTCAATATTACACATACACTTCAACATAATCATACTTCAATGTCACTTACACTTGCTGCCCATAATTTAATATTACCATATATCATTAATAACTACATGTTCACACACAAATTCATGCTATTAGGGGCTGCCAAATATGGCAGTTTGCTCAATGCATCAAAGTTCCATTTCACACCCTTAATTCAAACACTACATGCATATACTTAGATACAAACTTACTATAACTTTCATTTAAATAAATCAACCTTCATTTCCATTCATTAGAAGTAAAAATAACTCAAGCTCAACAAAGGTTCATGGCTGCCCAAAAATGGACAAGTCCATTTCTCACTATTTCTTTCATTTCTCTTCACCAAAATACTCATTTCAACCTAAACACAAGGTTTACTAAAGCAAGGGAGAGATTTTGGACACTTACAACTTTTGAAGCTTATCAAAACTTCACCAAATCTTGTTTTTCTTGTTGCCAATATCTTACCCAAGGTGAATAGGCAAGCTTTTATGAAGGAACCAAGTGAAAATGAGGGCTTGATGATGGAGAGAGAGAGCTTCATGCATGGGCGGCCATGGAGGTTTTTGGGAGGAGCAATTCGGCAAGCTTTCTCTCAAGGTTGAAGATGACCCATTTCTGCCCACTAATGTTTATTTTATGTACTTTATATTGTAGTTAGTAGAGCACTAATAAATGGTTTAATGTTTAATTATACTAAGTTTCCTTTATTTACACATTTACCTCCTTTCTTTCACAATTTACATAATGTATCACAATTTAATTTTTCATGACATTTCTAAAGTGTAATTGAAGGAACGGAAGCATGAAAAACACAAGATTATACCATTGAATTCAAAAATTTTCACCTAGGGTCACATGCACCATGCAAGATTTATTTTTATCTATTTGATTTCATTAATAAACAACATATTAAAACTCTTTTAATATGTTTTTGGATCTGTATTTGCCATTTAAGATTTTAAAATTAATCAGATTAATTTTAGAACCCTAGATTAAATCAAGAACGATTACACTAACCTCTTGATGTCTTTGCGTGTCTGCGCCTTTGAGATTCGTCTTCAGGACACCAGATGTTGTCCCTCTAGCTTGTCCACACCAAGAACACCTATGGCAGCCCTTGAACAGCTTCTAAAGCCTTTTCTATTAATTAGAAATTCAAGTTCTGCCTTTTAAGAGATTAGAGATGTAAACAGGACACTAGAAACAATTTCTAGCGTTCTTAATTCAAGAGATTGATGGCTAATCTCTTTGAATTGATGAGAGATGAAGAGAAATAGCTGGAGAGGCTCAAAGTGGCGTGACAATTGAGAGGAGAGGCTGCTGGTTATGTTTTCTTTTCATAACCCCACTTAAATAGCTAGGTTAACACATTAAACCCTAGCCACATGTCACCTTTTGATTAGCTCTAGGTTTAAGTGACCCAATCACATTGTGCCAAGTGTCAAACCTATATTTAATCTTGATTTTAATCATCTTACATGATTAAAAAACATTTGGCAAGCTTATGTGTTATTCCATGTGTCACCATCTCATGATGCCACGTGTCACACTGCAAAATGACCAAAATGCCCCTGTGTCTTAATTTTGAGTTCTTAACCCAAAATAATTATTTTCTTCTTCTAATTAATTTATATCAAATATAAATTAATTAATTAATCTCTATTAATTAATTTCTCATCAATTAAATTCATATTTAAACACTTTAAATATAAATTTAATTTATACTACACATCCAATAATCTAGATTTGGTTTCAAGTCATGCTAGGGACTTTGCAATTTTATTGCAAACTAAATCTATTTAATTAATCAATTAAACTCTTTAATTAATTAATTAAATCATATTTAAATAGGTGATAACTTGTGTATGTGTGTGACTTACTAGGCTCATCACTAATTGGCAATGAGACATGATATCAACTCTTAATATCATCAGAACTCTTTCTTACCATAAATGATTTCTCTAAATCATTTTATGAACCTCATAGACCATGGTTAACACCTAGCATAGCATGCCATGGCCACCCAATTAGTAATAAGGTTTACCTTAAATGAACCTATAATCATATGTTACCATGCACTAGAATCTCTCTGTTACAAAATCCCAACTCAAGCTGGAGTCATGGTTTATGTCAAACTCCATTTGCTATGAATATTATGTTCTCTTTTAATTCCAGTTCTTGATTAAAAGATTTTCTCATCGAAACTCTTTTACGAATAAATCTATCTGTTCTGGCCAGGAACTTGAAACATCAAGAACAATTAAATGAACATAGGATTTTATCTCTATTTACTTAGAGGAACAGATTCCTTCTTGATCAACACCTACCTCCATATATAACTAGCAAGAGCCAACACATGCCCATATACCCATACATAGTACAAGTATGAAAGCAGTATCAAACTCAAACTACCTATATACAAGATAAGCTGTGCTATCTCAGTCTAAAGATTATATGCATCGATATGATTTATGACAAAACATTGACAAGAGTAAACTCCATGTGCTTGTCATAAGTGTCACTGGTTCGGCCTACTTATCATTTATAAGTGCCTATCATGTTTGTTATATGGCATGAGACTCACCATTCCATCTTATTTATATCTCATATAAATAACTTGGGAACAAACATGAATACAATCTTTCTGGATAAGTCATGTCCTTATTATGAAGTATCCTCGATTGTGAACCTATTTATGATACTTTGTGCTAGAAAAATTGTCACTCATATTCTTAACAACTTAAGAATAATATTTCTAACAAAATATCAATGGACCTTTTCTATTACACATAAATATATTATGTAAACGGAAAAGTGGAAATGCCTTTTATTATTAAAATATGTACAAGATACATACTAAATGATATGCTCTAGGGCATACTACTAACAATCTCCCACTAGCACTAGAGCCATTCATTACAATACCTTAGACCTATCTTCTCAAGATGTCGGTCTAACTGAACTTGTGACAAAAGCTTAGTGAATGGATCAGCTGAATTTTTTAGCTGATGTTATTTTTCTGCATGGCTATATCGCCTTGCCCAACTATATCTCTGATAATGTGGTAGTGCCTTTCTATGTGTTTGGATTTTGGGTGAGACCTTAGTTCCTTAGCCTGTATGACTGCTCCATTGTTGTCACAGTGTAGTGGAAGCTATGGCGACTCAATGGAAGGAACTCATGTAAGTTCATCACGAACTTCTTTATCCAAAGCGACTTCTTTTGTAGCATCGATGCGAGAATATACTCGGCCTCGATGGTGGAATCTGCGATCGTGCTCTGTTTGGAACTCTTCCAACATCGCACCTCCATTACAAATGAACACATATCCGTAGTAGACTTTCTATCATCGATATATCGATTGGAAATCGAATCGGTATAACCATCCAATTGCAAGTCTCCACCTCCATAAATCAAGAATAAATCCTTAGTTCTTCTCAAGTACTTAAGGATATTCTTGGTGACTATCGATGTTTCAAACCTGGATTGGATTGATACTGCTAGTCAAACTAACGACATATGCGATATCAGGCCTAGTACACAACATTGCATACATTAAACTTCCAATAGAAGCATATGGAATCCTGGCCATCTTATCTCTTTCTTCAGGTGTCTTTGGAGACATCTCTTTAGAAAGATGGATACCATGTCTCACTGGTAACAATCCTCTCTTGGAATCAAGCATGTTAAACCTCTTTAACACCTTTTCCAAGTATAGACTTTGGGATAAACCAATTATTCTTTTCGCTCTATCTCTATAAACGCGAATCCCAAGAATATAGGTTGCCTCCCCTAAGTCTTTCATGGAGAATGTATTTGACAACCATACCTTTATAGTCGTCAACATACCTGTATCATTACCCATCAATAGTATGTCATCCACATATAAGACAAGGAAAGTGATAGCACTGTCACTAACCTTCTTATATACACATGGCTCATCCTCATTTTTGATAAAACCAAAGGATTTAATGGCTTCATCAAAATGGATGTTCCAACTCCTCGAAGCTTGTTTCAACCCATAAATGGATCGCTTTAGCTTGCATACTTTGGAACCATCTTGGGATTCAAATCCCCTAGGTTGTTCCATGAAAATGTTTTATTCAATGTATCCTTTGAGAAAAGTCATTTTGACATCCATCCGCCAAATCTCATAATCAAAGTATACAATTATTGCTAATAAAATCCTAATTGATTTAAGCATGGCAACAGGCGAGAAAGTCTCCTCATAGTCTATTCCTTGCCTTTGGCGAAACCCTTTCGCTACTAGCCTTGCCTTATAGGTCTCTACCTTTCCATCAGAACCAATTTTCTTCTTGAAAACCCATTTGTTCCCTATAGGTACAATACCTTCAGGTGGGTCAACAAGATCCCAAACTTGATTCTTATACATGCAACCAAGCTCCGATTTCATAGCATCAATCCAATTTGAAGAGTCTATATCGATATAGCTTCTTCATAGGTAAGTGGATCATCTCCATGATCTACTTCTTCATGAGTAGAGAACTCTTGTTCTTCTTCATGAAGAAAACCATATCTCAACTGGTGGGTGAGATACTGGTTGTTCTACGAGGAGCAGTGTAGATGTTTCATTAACGTGTATAGGTTGACTAGATGGATCTATATCCATCTGATCTGTTGGTTGGTCAGAATTCTCCAATTCTAACTCTATTTGCCTTCCTTTGCCTCCTTCTTGGACAAATTGTTGTTCAAGAAATGTGGCATCTCTACTTATCACAACTTTTGTGAAGTAGGCAAATAAAATAATATCCAAAACTATCTTTTGGATATCAAACAAATCGACCTTTTTCTGATCTGGTCTCTAATTTATCAGTGTTGACTTTTGATATAAATTTGGACAACCCCAAATCTTAACATGCTTAAGACTTGGTTTTCTTCCATGCCATATCTCATAAGGTGTGGAAGAAACTGATTTTGATGGAATCCTATTCAGAATATACAAAGCTGATTCTAATGCAAATCTCCAAAAGAAGATTGGCATATCAGTATAGCTCATCATACTACGTACCATATCCAATAGGGTATGATTTCTCCTTTCAGATACACCATTCAGTGTGGCGTTCTGGAGGAGTCGGTGAGAAACAATGCCATGCTCTCTCAAGTATTCATCAAATTCGATTACTCAAATATTCACCTCCACGATCCGATCGAAGAGCTTTAATATTCTTTCTGTTTGATTTCTACTTGATTTAAATTCTTTGAACTTTTCAAAGATTCATGTTTGTATTTCATCAAATACAAATACCCAAACCTTGATTTATCATCGATAAGGTAATAAAATAATGAAAACCCCTTCTAGACATTTCTTTAAATGGACCACATACATCACTATGTATTAGCTCCAAAATATTTTCAGCTCTTAGCCCTTGTCTAACAAAGGGTGATCTAGTCATTTTGCCCTGAAGGCAAGATTCACAAGTTGGAGTAGGCTCAGAGCCCAATGAGGATAGAATCCCCATTTTCTCCAATTTTGCAATCCTATCTTCTGCAACATGACATAACCTTAAGTGCCAAATATATTTTGAACTTGAGTTGGTTTTCACCATGGCATTGCATTCATTTAGATTACTATACTCTGGCCAGTGGAAACACTTTCTTACTGACAATGGAAACACTTTCCTGTTGGCAATGGAAACACTTTCCTGTTGGCAGTGGAGACACTTTCCTTTGCCTTTATCAGCTTTAGTCTTTCTTTTCTGTTTAGCTATTTTCTTGGAAGGACCAGGAATCTGAGGTTTCTTTTTCTTATTGCCCTTCTTCTTGTTGGACTTTCCAGCAGAAGAAGATGCAACCAAAGCTACCTCTTTTCCTTTATTGCACAACATATTCATTTGGGCACTAATCAGCATGTTGAGTAATTCAGCTAAGGTGCATTCTGTTTAGTCATATGGAAATTTGTCACAAAATTCCCAAAGACTCGGGAAGGATCAAGGATCAAATCCGTTTGTAGTTGGAAATCCATGTTGAAGTCAAGATGTTCCAACTGCTCAATCAGCCGAATCATCTTGTGGACATGATCCCCAACATTCTGTCCCTCAGACATCCTCATACGGAATAACTGTCTAGATATCTCATACCTAGCATTCCTGCTGTGCTCACCATACAACTCTTGTAGGTGAAGGAGGATCTCACTTGCACTCTACAAGTTTTCATGCTGCTTCTGTAACTCATTACTCATGGAAGCAAACATGTAACACTTAGCTCTCATATCATGCTCCTTCCACTTGTCCAAAGTTTCATGTTCCTCTTAAGTGGCCTCTGGAGGTAAGGGACCAGGAACATTTGAATCTAGAACATATCCTATATGTTCAAGGTTCAAGACAAGTTTCAAATTTCTTAGCCAATCAGACAGATTAGGTCCTGTCAACCTATTGCGATCAAGTATGCTTGCAAGGATATTGGATGGTGGTAGTTGTTCTGTGCTCATTATTATCAGAAAATTAATTGCAGAAATAACCAGATTAATTAGTAAATGTATCATGTAATTAACCAAATATGATTATGGTCTTTTAATCAAATTGGTCCTCCCACTAACTTAGCGAATCCTACACTTCCAAAGTAGAAAACGGAAATCCTAGTTGGATGGATTTCTAGTGGGTGATTGAATTCTTATAATTCTATTGATCATCCTCAGGTACATCCATTATTGGAATTACAATAAACTATAAGTGAGCAACTCCTTGCCCATCACATCTCATGTGAGGTTCAATCCTTTTGCTAGCCCCTAATGCTCAAAATCTCAGGTACATCCAATATTGACTTATCTTGCATTAGTTAAGTTGATCCCATTGAGCGATAATTATGCAAATAATTTTAATGTCCTCAGTACATCCAATATTGGCCACCAAACCATTTACATATTTACAACATCTCATGCTTAACAATTATTCTTAAGAAAATCTCTTAAATTAATTGCATCTCATGCAACTATTTAAAATTTCTTAAAATAATTGCCCCAATGGAGGGCTTATGTTATAATTACTTTAATTATAGCATTTCCAACTTAATCATTTGTTTGGAAGATTTTATAGCCATCCTAATTACTATTAAGGTCTCACTTTGCACATTATCCATTTAGCATGCATATATCATATAATTGCATACATTCCCATACATCTCATGCATTCATGGATAAGCAGTAAATATGGTATGATCATGGACTTTCTAAGGGATTCAATTCTGAGCCACCAAGAATTGAATCAGGGCATTCCGAGGTGCATTTCATTCATTCATTTTACAAGAGTTGCTGAAGGAGTACATAATCAACACTTGATATTGAATTCCTCCCACTGGTCCCACCAATGCTCTTGACCTCCTTGAACTTCTTGCAATCCAATATTACATAGTAATCCTTGGCATACCAAGGCGAATTTACAAGAACTTAAATAAATGAAATTACAATCCAAAAATATTACAAACTTAATAATACATGCCCAAAATAAATTAAAATAAATTAATTAATTTACAATCCCAAAGAAACATAAAAGAAATAAATCCAATCACATTGGTCTTTTATAGTCCATGATCATCCATCATGCATATCACTATTTAACAATTAAATAAAACATACATACTTAAATTAAATTGAATATCTCATATTCAACTTAAAATTCAGATTTGAATATGATTCAAATAAATTTAAAAATTCAGATTTGAATCTCATTCAAACAAATTTAAAAATTCATTTGAATCACATTCAAACAACTTCAAAAATTCAGATTTGAATCACATTCAAACATTTTTAAAAAATCAGATTTGAATCACATTCAAATATTTTTAAAAAATCAGATCTGAATTTTATTCAATCAATTTTAAAAATCAGATTTAAATATGATTCAAACAACTTTAAAAATTCAGATTTGAATCTCATTCAAACAACTTTTAAAATTCAGATTTGAATCACATTCAAACATTTTTAAAATTCTGATTTGAATCATAATTTAATTGTGTGATTAAAACAACTAATTAAACACTTTAATTAGTCAAAGAATAGGCCTTAGATCATACAACAATTGCAGAATTAAAAGCCAAACCTTGAATCACCCATGGAACCATTGTTGCCGCCACCAATGGTGGCTTCTCCATGTGACGCCACATCTCATGATCCAACCAGCAATGAATCTCTTGATCTCATGATCAAACACACAATTAAATTATATAATCAACAATCTAAATGGCAAATATAGTGGCTCGATACCAATTGAAGGAACAGGCGTGAAAAACACAAGATTATACCATTGAATTCAAAAATTTTCACCTAGGGTCACATGCACCATGCAAGATTTATTTTTATCTATTTGATTTCAATAATAAACAACATATTAAAACTCTTTTAATATGTTTTTGGATCTGTATTTGCCATTTAAGATTTTAAAATTAATCAGATTAATTTTAGAACCTAGATTAAATCAAGAACGATTACACTAACCTCTTGATGTCTGCAGGCGTGTCCGCGCCTTTGAGATTCATCTTGAGGACACCGGATGTTGTCCCTCTAGCTTGTCCACACCAAGAACACCTATGGCAGCCCTTGAACAGCTTCTAAAGCCTTTTCTATTAATTAGAAATTCAAGTTCTGCCTTTTAAGAGATTAGCGATGTAAGCAGGACACTAGAAACAATTTCTAGAGTTCTTAATTCAAGAGATTGATGGCTAATCTCTTTGAATTGATGAGAGATGAAGAGAAATAGCTGGAGAGGCTCAAAGTGGCGTGACAATTGAGAGGAGAGGCTGCTGGTTATGTTTTCTTTTCATAACCCCACTTAAATAGCTAGGTTAACACATTAAACCCTAGCCACATGTCACCTTTTGATTAGCTCTAGGTTTAAGTGACCCAATCACATTGTGCCAAGTGTCAAACCTATATTTAATCTTGATTTTAATCATCTTACATGATTAAAAAACATTTGGCAAGCTTATGTGTTATTCCATGTGTCACCATCTCATGATGCCACGTGTCACTGCCGCAAAATGACCAAAATGCCCACTGTGTATTAATTTTGAGTTCTTAACACAAAATAATTATTTTCTTCTTCTAATTAATTTATATCAAATATAAATTAATTAATTAATCTCTATTAATTAATTTCTCATCAATTAAATTCATATTTAAACACTTTAAATATAAATTTAATTTATACTACACATCCAATAATCTAGATTTGGTTTCAAGTCATGCTAGGGACTTTGCAATTTTATTGCAAACTAAATCTATTTAATTAATCAATTAAACTCTTTAATTAATTAATTAAATCATATTTAAATAGGTGATAACTTGTGTATGTGTGTGACTTACTAGGCTCATCACTAATTGGCAATGAGACATGATATCAACTCTTAATATCATCGAACTCTTTCTTACCATAAATGATTTCTCTAAATCATTTTATGAACCTCATAGACCATGGTTAACACCTAGCATAGCATGCCATGGCCACCCAATTAGTAATAAGGTTTACCTTAAATGAACCTATAATCATATGTTACCATGCACTAGAATCTCTCATTACAAAATCCCAACTCAAATTTGAGTCATGGTTTATGTCAAACTCCATTTGCTATGAATATTATGTTCTCTTTTAATTCCAGTTCTTGATTAAAAGATTTTCTCATCGAAACTCTTTTACGAATAAATCTATCTGTCTGGCCAGAACTTGAAACATCAAGAACAATTAAATGAACATAGGATTTTATCTCTATTTACTTAGAGGCAGATTCCTTCTTGATCAACACCTACCTCCATATATAACTAGCAAGAGCCAACACATGCCCATATACCCATACATAGTACAAGTATGAAAGCGTTATCAAACTCAAACTACCTATATACAAGATAAGCTGTGCTATCTCGGTCTAAAGATTATATGCCGATATGATTTATGACAAAACATTGACAAGAGTAAACTCCATGTGCTTGTCATAAGTGTCACTGGTTCGGCCTACTTATCATTTATAAGTGCCTATCATGTTTGTTATATGGCATGAGACTCACCATTCCATCTTATTTATATCTCATATAAATAACTTGGGAACAAACATGAATACAATCTTTCTGGATAAGTCATGTCCTTATTATGAAGTATCCTCGATTGTGAACCTATTTATGATACTTTGTGCTAGAAATATTGTCACTCATATACTTAACAACTTAAGAATAATATTTCTAACAAAATATCAATGGACCTTTTCTATTACACATAAATATATTATGTAAACGGAAAAGTGGAAATGCCTTTTATTATTAAAATATGTACAAGATACATACTAAATGATATGCTCTAGGGCATACTACTAACAGTAATATCATTTATTTTTAATGGACATTGAGGTCAAAAGGCAACACTATGTGTCAAATGACCAAAATACCCCACTTCGTGTTACATTCCCGATTTTTTGGTAACACCGATTTTTGTCTGTTTCTCGATTTTTCGTTTTTCTTTGTACTAATTTATTAATTTTTCTTTGATATTTCTAGTGTCAATTACATTTCAATAAACCTTTATCTATGTCTCAAAATTAAATTCCGAGGGTTCCCTGCGGTCCTGGGGTTGGCAACGGCCTTCCTGGTGCGGTCAACCATCGCTGCAGTGCCGGCTTGTTTAACTTAGCATCATTTTCTCTCTTTCATTTTTGCTTGATTTTTCTTGTATTTTCTTTTTATTTATTTCATCATTATATGTCTGTTCACTATCACCGAAGTGTAGTTCCAGACATCCTGACTTGGCTAGACTGTTATTTGGCCACTGGAGCAAAAGAACGTATAGAATACGTACAGTGGGGATGTTACAACTCTTCCCCTCTAAATAAAAATTTCTTCCTCGAAATTTACCTAATGTGAAGAGCTGAGGGAACTGTTGCCTCATTGTCTCCTCGCTCTCTCATGTTGCCTCTTCCGTGTTGTGGTGTCTCCATAGGATTTTCACTAGTGGAATTGTCTTGTTTCTGAGCTCTTTTACCTCTCGTGCCAAGATTTTAATTGGATCTTCTTAATATGTCAGGTCAGGTTGTACCACAATTTCTTCTGCTGAGATGACATGTGAAGGATCTGATCTGTATCTTCTGAGCATCGAGACATGGAACACATTATGTATCTTGTCCAGCTCAGGTGGTAAGGTTAATTGGTAGGCTACTGGTCCCACACGTTCAATAACTTCATATGGGCCAATAAACCTAGGGCTTAATTTTCCTTTTTTCCCGAATCTCAACACTTTCTTCCACTATGATACTTTGAGAAATACCTTCTCGCCAACTTCATACACAATGTCTTTTCTCCTCAAGTCGAGATAAGATTTACATCGATGCAGGCAATTTTCAAATTGGCCTTTATCAGTTTCACCTTTTCCTCTGCATTTTATCAGTTTGGCCCCACTAGCTTATCTTCACCCAATTCAGTCCAACATACAGTGTTGCATTTTCTCCCATCTGATGCTTCATAGGGTGCCATTTGTATGCTAGCTTGATAGCTATTATTATATGCAAATTCGCGATGGAAGGTATCTGTCCGAACTTCCTCAAACTCAATAACACAACTTCTCGGATATCCTCGAGGACCTATCACACATATTCAGTTATTACTATCATTATTATCATTATCGTTCAATTTATTGTTTATAATAACTCAATGAGTTTCAAAATTTACAGATTATTCTTTACATTGTCCATCCGTCTGAGGATGAAAAGCTGTACTAAAATGGAGTTGTGTGCCCAAGGATTCTTGTAATTTCTTCCAAAATCTAGATGTAAACCTCGGGTCTCTATCAGATATAATGGAAAGTGGAATTCCATGTAGTCTAACTATCTCACTGATGTACAATTCTGCTAGCTTTTCCAGTGAGTAATTAGGTCTAACTGGCAGAAAATGTGCTGATTTGGTTAACCTATCCACAATCACCCATACTGCATCATGCTTCTTCTGAGTGAGAGGTAGACCACTGACAAAGTCCATAGTGACTCGGTCCCATTTCCATTCAGGTATGTTTATGGGCTGTAACAAACCTGATGGAACTTGATGTTCTGCTTTGACTTGCTGACATGTCAAGCATCTAGTTACATAGTCAACTATGTCCTTCTTCATACCTGGCCACTAGTATCGGAGTTTCAGGTCATGGTACATTTTTGTGCTTCCTGGGTGCATAGCATACACACTGTTATGTGCTTCTTTCAGAATACTGGTTTTCAATTCTTTATCATGGAACACACACTCTTTCTTTATAGTCTGAGCACCCATTTTCTTTCACTTCATATTCATTTCCTTCCTCGGTGATTTTGCCCATAATGACCATTAATTTTCCATCTTTCTTACGCCCATCCTATATACATTGTATGATTCGGCTTCACTTGCAACTCAGCCAAAATAACTCCATCATGAGTTAAGGATAGTTGGGCATTCAGAGATCTTAATGCTACAATAGATTTTCTACTTAAAGCATCAGCGACTACATTTGCCTTCCCAGGGTGGTAGTCAATCACACAATCATAATCTTTCAGGAATTCAATCCATCGCCTCTGTTTCAAATTAAGTTCATGCAGGTTGGCAGATACTTCAGACTCTTATGGTCTGTGTATATGTAGCATTTTTCTCCATACAAGTAATGCCTCCATATCTTCAATGCGAAGATAATTGCTGCTAACTCTAAATCATGAGTAGGGTAATTCTTTTCCTGTGGCCTTAACTGCCTGGAAGCATATGCGACCACTTTCCCTTCTTGCATGAGTACACACCCTAACCATTGTGTGAGGCATCATTGTAGACTACAAAGTCTTTTCCAGACATTGGCTGTGTTAACACTGGTGCCTCTATCAACATAGCCTTCAGCCTCTTAAAACTGGCTTGACACTTGTCATTCCATTCAAATTTCATATTCTTGTGCAGTAATTTGGTCATTGGAGCAGCTATCAGGGAAAATCCCTTTACAAATCTTCTATAATATCCAGCTAACCCCAAGAAACTTCTAATCTCAGTTGTATTTCTGGGAGGCTTCCATTCCATCACTGCTTCAATCTTCTTGGGATTCACTCTAATCCCTTCAGCTGATACTACATGTCCAAGGAATGCAATCTCATTCAACCAAAACTCACACTTGGACAATTTAGCATACAATTTCTTCTCTTTTAAAGTTTGCAGAACAATTCTCAAATGCTCATCATGTTCTGCTTTATCCTTGGAATACACCAGGATGTCATTAATGAAGACCACTACGAACCAATCTAAGTATGGATGGAAGATACGGTTCATAAGGTCCATGAATGCTGCTGGAGCGTTTGTTAACCCAAATGGCATCACCAGGAATTCATAATGCCCATACCGGGTTCTAAATGCAGTCTTAGGCACATCTGCATCCTTAACCCTTAGCTGATGATACCCTGATCTGATATCAATCTTAGAAAACATACCGGCTCCCTTCAACTGATCAAACAGATCATCAATTCTAGGCAATGGATACTTGTTCTTCACTATTACTCTGTTTAACTACCGGTAGTCAACACATAACCTCAGTGTCCCATCTTTCTTCTTTACAAATAGTACTGGAGCTCCCCAAGGTGACACACTGGGGCGTATGAACCCCTTGTCTAGTAATTCTTGTAGCTGGATTTTTAACTCTTTCAATTCAGCAGGTGCCATCCTATACGGAGCAATTGAAATTGGGTGTACCCGAGATAATCTCAATAGCAAATTCAACTTCCCTTTCTGGTGGCAAACTAGGCAATTTCTCAGGAAATACCTCAGAGAAATCCCTTACTGTGGGTATGTCAGTCAAGTCAAGTTTACCCTCCCTAATGTCAACCACGTGTGCCAGATAGGCTTCACACCCTTTTCTCAGCCATCTCCTTGCAACTATAGCTGAGATGACATTGGACAAGAAATCTGTCCTTTCACCCACAACTATTATTTCTTCGTTCTCAGTAGTTTTCAGAGAGATTCTCTTCAATTTACAATCTACTATTGCTGATGATGGGATAACGGTCCATTCCCAAAATCACATCAAACTCATGAAAAGCGGTTCGATTAAGTGCGCTAAGGACTCTTTCCCTTGAATTTTCAATGGACAGCCCTTATATACCTTGTTTACTACCACACTTTGGCCTAGCGGATTTGTGGCCAGGATGTCTTGGTCACTCTCCTCCACTGGTATTCCCTTTTCTACGGGCAGCTTGATACAAATATATGAATGAGTAGATCCAGGATCCACTAATACATGCACAGAAGTATTATAAAGGAGGAATGTACCCTTGATAACATCTGGAGCATCCTGTTCCTCCTGTGCCCTTATAGCATAGGCTTTGGTTGGTTTTACGCATCGCTCTCTCCACAGTTCGACACGTGTTTCTATGAAGTACCGTTGCCTCGGCCTTACGACCTTCTACCCCTTGGAGGCGGAGGCGGGCCTGTCGATTGATACCAGAGTGGATGTAACAGTTCTGCGTGGACAATCTCAGACTAGGTGGTCTGTAGATCCACACCGTAAACAAGCACCTATCATCCTCCAACATTCACCCTTATGCCATTTTTGGCAATATGGGCAAGCAACAGATACTGTTGGGGCTGGTCCCTGTGCCACATTCTGGAGAGCTAGCCATTGAAGGGGTGGGTGGCCTCTCCTTGGTGCAAGCGAGATTTGGGCCTCTGGTCGACCACGACTTAGTGCTCTACTAAAACTCTGAGTAAGCGAACCTCTGAATTTCTTACTAGGGGCAGAAGATGTACCGGTTTGACCCTGACCTCTTTTCTGCTGTCTGTCCCTTCTGTTCTGCTCATTCATTCTAACTTTTTCAACCTTCAGTGCAGCTTCCACTAACTTGGCAAACTCTGTAATCCCCAAGGCTGTAATCATTACTTTAATGTTATCATTGAGTCCTTCCTCAAATCTCTTGCATCTCTCTGCCTCATTAGGGACTATTTCCCGCTCATAGCGGCTCAGTCTGACAAATTCTCTTTTATATTCAGCCACTGTCAGCTGTCTCTGGCGTAGGGTAATAAACTCTCTTCTCTTCTCTTCCAAGTATACACTGCCCACATACTTCTTTCTGAACTCAGTGAGAAAGAAATCCCAAGTTATCTGTTCTGGTGGCACCTCACTATTTACTGTATCCCACCACTGGTATGCATCTTGCAGTAGTGATACAGCAGCTTCCAAATTCTGCTCTGGAGTACAATGAAGTTGTTTCAAGACTCTTCCAGTTCTGTCCAACCAGTTTTCAGCTGTGACAGAATCATCTTCCCTTTTGCCCAGAAAGTCCACTGCTCCAAACTTCCTGAGTCTCTCCATATGAGATTTTTGATGTGGAGGTGGTGGTGGTGGCAAAACTCCTGCCATCTGTCTAAAGAACTCAGCCATTTGCTGAAATGTGGCTGATGCATTTGGTATTGGTGGAGCAGGTTCCCTCCTGTCTCCTGGTTCAGTCATAGATGGAGCATGACATTCCACTTCCTCATCGACCGATCTCTGCGATGTGGAGTCCATATTCTTATTAAAATAACAAAACAAATCAAAAGATCTGCATTAGAGTCATCTTAACACTTACAATGCAATGCATGATGTTCAATCTATCTAAGTCCAGAAACGCCTAAATCGTCCTCTGATACCACTAAATGTAACACCCCTCACACGTCTACAGAATAGCCAAGCAAGACGTGCTACATGGCGTACCGGAACACCTAGTCTGTGATTATTTCATTTCTTGAACTCAATTTGATTTTAACAAGTCTTTTATGTAATATTCATATCATGCTGATACTATTTTCATACTTTAATAAAATCAGTGTTTCAAGACTGGTAATAAAAATTTGGCAAGGTGCCATCTGTATTTTGGACAAACTGTCCTTCCAAACCTGTTGAAAACAGTTCAATATGATAATATCAAAATCTCAAACATTTCAAAGTCTCTATTTCTCAGTAAAGTCAATAGACTTTTACAGTCATTAAATAATTCCATAATACAGTCCATAATAATTTAAATATATAAAGAAAATCTCCATGTTATTTAATATATACAAAATATTACAAACTTTAGAGCTTTCATCACATTACTAAATACAGGGCCGAATTTCAAATATACAACAAAAGTACAAAATACAAGATATCCTAAGTCCTACCATGTATGCAATGCAGTGCAGATGACTCTGGACTCCTGTGCAGATCTGATTTCTCACTCGGTCGTAGGTCTGTTGGGCTCCCCAGTTGTATCTCCAATACCTACGCGTTACAAAAGCAACGCGCTAAGCAATTTTGCTTAGTGGTGCCAAATATAAAGAAATATACACTAAAATAAAGTAAATAAAGTGTTTACAAATTTTTGGTGGTGCTGTATGTCAGTAGACTGGATTTAGGTATTTGAATTTAATAGTACTTAAATTACTGCCCGTTTAGCCTATATCTTGACGGTGGATAAAGCGGATATCTCGCCGGGTACCTAGTACCTCGGGCCGTCACACCATCGTCACAAAGTGTCTCCCGGTGTGCAAATAGCGTGGCTAAAAAGCCATATAATCAATCTAGCGATAAGCCAAAAATAAATACACAATATGTATAGCCGTAGGCTATTAAAGTCACAGTGCAACATAATAAGCCATAAAAACACAGTATGGCATAAAGCCATTTACAGAACAGCTGTCAGAATCCTATTGGCATGCTAACCTATCCATACTAGTCAACTAGGCAAACTAGGGCACATTATTAATTAATTGTTTCATTCTTCAATTTTTGGAGTTTACTAACTATTATATAATTCACAAGTCAATGCATATGTTGACCTTTTTAGGTAATATGGATAAGTTGTTTCTAGCATCAATATGTCACAATTTATATCTCAATATGCTGCCAATATAGTGCAATTTACCATTTTTACAAGTTGGCATTCATTGCCAAAATGCTTCAAGCATCATTGTATGCAAAATGTCAAATTCTCAATTTTTGTGTGTTAGATTGGTCTACCTTAAAGTCCTATTTCCCTTGGTTTTTAGCTTCTGGTCAAAGAAGCAAAATTGTAGCTCTATGTCTTATTGCACGCGGGGCAAAATTTAAATTCATTCTGAGTTGTATAGACCAAGATATGGTCAATTTACTAAAGTTGGACAGATTGCACCTTTAGTGCAAAATTTGGTCAATTTTAGGTCAGTTTTGGTTCGGCAGTTTTTGTACCCGAACTTCTGCAAGCAATTTGACTTGGTTCTAACCATTTTTGAGCTTTGGTGTCTTCATAAGAATTGTAGATCTATGTCTAAACTAACCATGGTAAAAATTTCAGGTCAATTGGACCTGTTTTGAGTGAGTTATGGTCATCACAATGACTACTGTTCATATGGTCAAAAATCTGGGTTGCAAGGTTGCTAATCCAGATTTGGTCATTTTTAAGGTCAGTTTCTAGGCAGAATTTTGGCAACATTTCCACATGAAAGTTGGCCTATTTGGTGTCTAGTTTCACCCCATATTGGCCTCATAACAATTGGGTTCATAGTTTGGCACTTATGGCCTCATTTAGGTACTGCCTTCAATACACAACCTGCACAAAGCACATACACTCCCAATATGGCAGTTTGCTCAAGGCATCAAAGTTCCATTTCACACCCTTAATTCAAACACTACATGCATATACTTAGATACAAACTTACTATAACTTTCATTTAAATAAATCAACCTTCATTTCCATTCATTAGAAGTAAAAATAACTCAAGCTCAACAAAGGTTCATGGCTGCCCAAAAATGGACAAGTCCATTTCTCACTATTTCTTTCATTTCTCTTCACCAAAATACTCATTTCAACCTAAACACAAGGTTTACTAAAGCAAGGGAGAGATTTTGGACACTTACAACTTTTGAAGCTTATCAAAACTTCACCAAATCTTGTTTTCTTGTTGCCAATATCTTCCCCAAGGTGAATAGGCAAGCTTTTATGAAGGAACCAAGTGAAAATGAGGGCTTGATGATGGAGAGAGAGAGCTTCATGCATGGGCGGCCATGGAGGTTTTTGGGAGGAGCAATTCGGCAAGCTTTCTCTCAAGGTTGAAGATGACCCATTTCTGCCCACTAATGTTTATTTTATGTACTTTATATTATAGTTAGTGGAGCACTAATAAATGGTTTAATGTTTAATTAAACTAAGTTTCCTTTATTTACACATTTACCTCATTTCTTTCACAATTTACATAATGTATCATAATTTAATTTTTCATGACATTTCTAAAGTGTAATATCATTTATTTTTAATGGACATTGAGATCAAAAGGCAACACTATGTGTCAAATGACCAAAATACCCCACTTTGGGTTACATTCCCGATTTTTTGGTAACACCGATTTTTGTCTGTTTCTCAATTTTTCGTTTTTCTTTGTACTAATTTATTAATTTTTCTTTGATATTTCTAGTTTCAATTACATTTCAATAAACCTTTATCTATGTCTCAAAATTAAATTTCGAGGGTTCCCTGCGGTCCTGGGGTCGGCAACGGCCTTTCCGGTGCGGTCACCCATCGCTACGGTGCCGGCTCGTTTAACTTAGCATCATTTTCTCTCTTTCATTTTTGTTTGATTTTTTCTTGTATTTTCTTTTTATTTATTTCATCATTATATGTCTGTTCACTATCACCGAAGTGTAGTTCCAGACATCCTAACTTGCCTAGACTGCTATTTGGCCACTGGAGCAAAAGAACGTATAGAATACGTACAGTGGGGATGTTATAGAGTTAGTGGAGCACTAACTTTAGGAAATGATTTATTTAATTAAAGTTACTAAATTTGTAAATTTGCCTCATTACTTCCACTATTTACATTATGCACCATATTTTTATTTTTCATGACATTTTCAAAGTGTAATACCACTTATTTTTAATGGACATTGAGGTCAAAAGTCAAATTGGGGTGTCAATTGACCACAACACCCCTATTCGTGTTGTATTCCCGATTTTTCGGTAACACCGATTTTTGTCGGTTTTTCGATTTTTCGTTTTTCTTTGTACTAATTAATTAATTTTTCTTTGACATTTCTAATGTCATTTATACTTCAATAGAGGTTTATTTAAGTCCTAAAAATATTTTTCAGGGTTCCCCGCGATCTAGGGCTAGTCAACGGTCCACGTCGCAACTTCCCGGTGCGATCACTCATCACTACGGTTTTCGGCTCGTTTAACTTAGTTTCATTTTCTCTCTTTTATTTTTTCTTTGTTTTTCTTGTATTTTTCTCTAGTGTATTTCATTATTTCATGTCTCCTCACTAATGTTTAAATGTAGTTCTAGGTATTATATCTGTCCGGACAGACACTGGTAGTTGGAATAGTAGAACACACTACCTAATATAAGGGTGTTACAATTCACCCCCCCCCTCCCTCCCTTAAAATAAATTTCGTCTCAAAATTTCACCTGGTTTTAGTCTCTGAACAGCTGTAGGTGCTGCCTCCACATATCCTCCTCTCGTTCCTAAGTAACTTCCTAGCCTGAATGACGGTCCATAACACCTTAACCAAATGTATACATTTATTTCTCATCTGTTTCACCTCATGTACTAAGATCATTATGAGTTTCCCCATCATACGTTGAATTTAAATTCATTTTACCTTTTTAGAGGTAAACAATTTTGTGTGCTAATGAATCCACTCTTTCTAGGACCTTGTATGATCCTATGGAGTGAGAACTTAGTTTTTCTCCTTTTTATGTGATCGTATAATCTTCTTTCCTTTGAATTTGTGCAAGACCTTTAACAATCTAATATAATATTTACTTTGTTTATATAGCACTAATCTTTTCTTACTATCGTTCTGTCTAATATTTCGATTCATGTTCCCTTCTTGAATGACCATTGAGGTCATTTTAAAATTACTAATCTAATTATTGCTCCTCTGACCATACTAGTCAATAATCTTACTCATATTTGTAACATTTCTTTGTTATATCTGAACTAACTGTTCAAATTTTTACTTCCATAACTCTTTTTATCTATTAATATTGTATAACCTACTTCCTTTTGTACTAAACTATAACCTTTCGATATTCTAACTTTTGAGTTTTAAATCCCTAAGTAGGATTTCCAAACTCATTTCCAATAATAAAATTCTGTCCTGGCATAACTATACCAAAACAAATGTCATTGGCAACTATTCTCATCTTGGTGTACTATCGAGTAGTACGTAGCTCTACACAATAATCTCAAGTTAGTATTGTAATCTGCAGCTTATAATACAAATATCAAGAACATTGCATAGTTACTATGATACATTCCAATAAATCAAACTTTCCTTTATTTTATCCTTCTCGAATTCACTAATATCTGAAACTTATTCTGATTACAATATCCATTGACAATTACTAACTGTAACATTTTTGCCCTCGTCTAGAGCAATTCCATTACTGTAACTTACTTTTAGGTAACTGACAATTTTTTTTTTATACGAGGGACAGCAGGAAGGCAAACAATGCTGGAACTAACATCAAAGTATACAGACCCTGGCTTAAATAATACATATATATATCTTAGTTAAAAATTGAGAAAGTACCAGCAATAATGACAGAAGTCTCAGCGTCTTCCCTTTGTCGTATAATGTATATTCTAGCTGAAGCATCACCTTGTTCTGGCTGATTTACAATACTCTGACTTCCAGGTGTACTACCCCTACCTCTACCTCTGCCTCTACTAACTGATGGTGAACTCTTTGGGGTAGAAACTTGGGCTGATCTCTCTGGTGTAGTAAATGATCCAGAACGGCGTGGATTTATACAATCCTTAGCAAAATGACCAGTCTCTCCACAATTAAAACATGCTCCTATGGTCTATAACATACCCCACTATATGGTTTACCACAAGTTTCAGAAAGTCGATTCGACAGTGCATTTTTGGGTCTTTGCTGAGTTTGCTGATCGGATCAGGGTGGTTTTTGTCCAGAAGATCTATCTCTACCCAATTCACATGAGCTAAATCCTCCAAAGTGCTTTCTCTTTCCTGACCCACAATTAGGAACTTGATCAGTAGTCTTTCTAATTTTCTCTTTTTCTTCTGTACCCTTTTTAACTATTTCTTCATTCTCAATTTTTCCCGTTCTAGAGCTTACAATATTAGCTTTGAGAAATTCTGGTGTCGAAACCCCACAACTTGCATTCTTAGACTAGGCCTTAACCCGGCCTCAAAACTTTTACGTCTGTCTCTAGGAGTGGTAAGCAGGCTTCCTGCATAATGACTCAATCGAGAGAAGTTTCTCTCATATTCTGCCATTATTCTGTCCCCTTACTTTACACTTAAGAACTCCTATAACTTCTGGTCCACATAGGCATCTGGGACATATTTTTGTCTGAATTCTCTGAGAAAGTCATCTCATGTCAGCACTGGAGGTTCCACCAAACTATGGGGAATGGTTTTCCACCAGTCATATACATCCCCCTGCAGAAGTGAGACTAAGTACTCAAACTTCAGCTCATCAATGCAGTGTAGCTTCTTAAAAACTCTTTCCATCCTTTCCAACCATTGTTCTACCTCTAGGGGATCCACTATCCCCTTGAACTCAATAGCCCCATATTTAATCAACTTATCGTACTGCCTAGCTGAAGGCTATGGTTGTACTACTGGTGTCTGCAGTGGGGCTTGAGTGGGCATGTTACTAGCCATCTGTTGGAACATCGCACCCATCTGCTGAGCAAATTGAGCAGGGAACTGTGGTATTGAGGGGATTGGTGCAGCTAATCCACTCACATTTTGAAGGGCTAGGGCTTCCCCTTGTACCTCAGCCTCTACTGATTGATCGACTGAACGGTCCCCTTCTTCCATAGTCAATTAGAGGATATTATAACTCCTGAACAAATAACATAAGGAGATTTCCTCCTGTTAGTGCATATTTATAATGTAATGTACTGTATGCATCAAACCATGACATTGAGCAGTTGTACTATGAAGAAAGAATATTCAAATTATAGGTCAAAATAGAATTTAAAAACTAGCTCTGATACCATTAAAACATGTTACACCTTACCCCTCCGTAACGCATAACATGATCCCATAGTATACCTAATGAATTACCAAACTTCACCTACTGATAACTCATTAAATACACTACAAGGGATTTTAAACCTTTTCTTATTTCTTTTTACAGTGGTGAGCACTTTTGACAGGTGTTAAATTTTTTTTTTTTTTAACTGAAGTGAACTAATTAACAAATATGAAGTATCAATAATTTCTGTAAAAATTTTAGCAGAGTGCCATCTGTATTTTGAATAAAACAGTTCTTCAAAAACCTGTAAAAAGAACTTCCAATATATTTGTTCAATCCTAAACTCCAGTATGGCTCAACACAAATCAATTTTCTCAACTTTTGTCAAACTCAATTCAACATCAATTTTCAATATTTCTAAAGATAGACTACAAAATGACTGAGTAGTTCAAAAGCTAAGATAAGAAATAAATATATTACAACTTTAGTTTACAACTGCTCAAGACTAAGTACAATATATACATACAGTGCACATACATTATAACAAAAATTACAAAAATATGGTATACTCAATATACTTGGCAGAATCCCAAAATGTAGCACAAGCAGCCTACTCTGCTGCTCTATCTGTCTGTCTACCTGCGACAACAATGAAAAAGCAATCGCTGAGTAAAATTTACTCAGTGTGCACAATAACAATTTAAAATGCGGTATATAAAACTTTTATTGTCAATTTACAATTCACATAATTCACAATTTTATGTCACAATTTTCAAAGCTCATATAACACAAATTTGATCAAATAATTGAATAACACAGTGTTGCCAATCAATAACACAACTTAGGTCATGACACAAATTTTCCAAACATGCTGTGTTGTACACCACGATAAGGCATACTCACCCCACTAATCGAAATCAATGAGGGAGGTGGCTAGCTAGCTAATGAGTACCCATCCAAACTCACCTCCGACTGGGAAGCCAGAGAGGGAGGAATATAGTCATACTCACCCCATAAATGGAGGAGGAACATAGTGATATTGCCATGCCAAGTGTGAATCAAAAATAATTTCAAATCACAATATTTAAATATTTCATACAAACCATAAATCACATTTATCTCAAAATTTCTATTTACAAAGTAGGCAACACAATAATTTCCAAATAAAATTCCCAAAGCCAAATCAATAAAAAATTATTCATAACTCAATTCTCTAAATAAATTTTCTGGTAAAAGCAGTGAATATAAAAAGTATTATGCACAGACCTTGTTTGAGTCACCTCTAGGCCTTGACTCAATGTTCCTTATGCTTTTCAATATCCTTTTCAACTAAAACACACAATTTAAAGTATTTCAGTACCCAGTTAAATTATTTCTAATAATAAGGTTATATAATTAATTTATTTAGTACTGATGCTTTCATTAGTCAACCTATAATGTTGACCTTTGATGCACTCTAGGGGAATAAATTTTAATGTTACCAATATATCACATTTTATAGTCCTTTAGTGTTGGTACATATTACCAAATTCATTTTCAAGTGTATTGCATTTTATTGCAATTTATCGGATTTCGGTATGCTATTTTGACCTAACCGGATGACCTAGTTTTCTCAGTTTTCGGGTTATGGTCTGAATTACAAACTTGTAGGTTTATGTCTTAGTGAACTTTTGCCACAAAATTTAGGTCATTTGGAGTTTACTAGACCAAGTTATGGTCATTTTACTATTGCTAGACAGATTACACTAAAATGGCAAACTTAGGTCATTTTTAGGTCATTTCCGATTCTGGTAGTTTTTATACCCGAAATTGTGCAAGCATTTTGACTTGCTTATGGTCATTTCTGGGTTTTGGTGTCTTCATAGGAGTTGTAGCTCTATGTCTAAGCTATCCATGGTATAAAGTTCAGGTCATTTGGACCTGTTTTGAGTGAGTTATGGCCAAAATACTAACTACTGTCCAAATGGTCAATTTTCAGGTTTGCAATGTCATTAATCCGGATTTGGTCAATTCTCATGTCACTTTTTGGACAGAATTTAGGTAGGCTTTCTTCATGAAAGTTGGCACATTTTGTGCCTAGTTTCACCTCCAATTCCCTCACACCAATTGGAGTCACACAATTCAATTTATAGCCTAAAACATACACTGCCCTTAACACATTTTAAAAGCATCAATCCAAATACACATTCAACAAATGCATCTTTACTTACCAAACCATTCTGCACTCGTACCATACCATACTCATTCAATAGTTTACATTCTAGCAACTTTGGGCAGAATACCATGAGCTTACATGCACCAAATATAGCTCCTAATTTACAATATCCAATTCTAAACAATTTTCCACATAATACTCCTAACCAATACATACAATTTCTACTACTAAATTACATACATTATCATTACTATTTCATATACATAAGCTGCCACTTTTTGTACAATAATTCAAAAACTTTTCATGAACTTAAACATTACCAATCTTCACCATGAGGCTGCCCAAATTGTTCATATACATCAAGCTTCCCAATTTTAACATGTGATCTCACTTTATATTTACAATTCATGCATATACATAAAAATCAAACTTTTATACATTTAAGGACTCTAATTAACTTCATTACCCATCAAATTCATATAAGAACAAACCACTTACCTTTCACTTCCATGGCTGCCCAAAATGGTACACTTCAATAACTCATCAAATCTCATAATTTCTTCCATAATCTAACACCCCACAACCTTTACTGCAACTTTAATGAAGAAACAATGGAAAATAAGCACTTACCTCTTTTGAAGCTTGTTAAAACTTCTTCAAATCCTTCCCTTTTTGCTGCCACACTCTTTGCCAAGTTGTATAGTCCAACTTTAGTGAAGGAATTTAGGAAGAACAAAGCTTGATCATGAGTAGATGAAGGTGGAAAATGGGGCGGCCATGGGAGCTTCTATGGGAGTTAGTTTCGACTGGTGTTAAAATGAGGTTGAAGATGAAGTTTAATCTGCCCAAATGCTTTATAAAGGTGTCCCACAATGTGAGTTAGTGGAGCACTAACTTTAGGAAATAATTTATTTAATTAAAGTTACTAAATTTGCAAATTTGCCTCATTACTTTCACTATTTACATTATGTACCATATTTTTATTTTTCATGATATTTTCAAAGTGTAATACCACTTATTTTTAATGGACATTAAGGTCTAAAGTTAACTCAGGGTGTCAATTGACCACAATGCCCCTATTCGGGTTGTATTCCCTTTTTTTCGGTAACACCGATTTTTGTCAGTTTCTCGATTTTTCGTTTTTCTTTGTACTAATTAATTAATTTTTCTTTGACATTTCTAATGTCATTTATACTTCAATAGAGGTTTATTTAAGTCTTAAAAATATTTTTCAGGGTTCCCCACGGTCCAGGGCTAGTCAACGGTCCACGCCGCAACTTCCCGGTGCGGTCACCCATTGCTACGATTTTCGGCTCGTTTAACTGAGTTTCATTTTCTCTCTTTTATTTTTCCTTTGTTTTTCTTGTATTTTTCTCTAGTGTATTTCATTACTTCATGTCTCCTCACTAACATTTAAATGTAGTTCTAGGCATTCTATCTATCCGGATAGACACTGGTCGTCGGAACAGTAGAACGCACTACCGAATATAAGGGTGTTAAATTTCTAGGCAGGGTTTATTCACCAAAGTTGTGCCATTATGTGTCTAGTTTCATGTCCAATTTGCCTTGCACCAATTGAACCTACACAACTCCAGTTATAGCTGCCCAAACCTGCTGGACTCACACCCAGTCCTGCAGGTCACCAAGGACAGCATACCTAGCTTCAATTCTCATGACACAAACCACTTCACACATAACCAAATGGTCACTAATTGACCATTAAAACTTACTTCCACCATTACATGAACAAAATCTCAAGTTTGTATCCAAACCCTAACTTCTCCATTTCAAATTCAGCATTTGTTTACATTTCATTATCCTACTCAAGAGATTAATGCTAAGGGCAGCCATACTACCATTTCAGTTCCAAGAAATCTTCAAAACCCTACCAAATCCAAGGCTACTGAAATTTTAAGAAGGGCATACACATGATGTTTATTCTATTTTCTTGTAAATTTGCATTTAATTCCACTCCTTCAACATGAATTGAAAGAAAAAGAGTAAGTTTGGTCACTAACCTCTAATGGAGTCACTTCCAAGCATGTAAGAACTCTTCCTTTTTACTTCTTTTTGCTCCCAAAAGCTTCACTAAGATGAAAGAGTAAGATTTTGTGTTGGGAACTTAGGCTTTAGTTGGTGAAAAATCAAGAAACTCAAGCTTTGGTAAACTCGGTAATGGAGGAGCTATGGTGCGGCTTGGAGAAGAGAGGGATGGCTGCTGGTTTATTCTAGATTTCTGACTTCTTTCTTTTCTTTTTAATGTATTTTGAATGTATTTATTAATTTCGATTGGCCAAAAATTGTTATTACCTCATGCTTACATAAGCATTATGTAATAAATCTAATTTACTTTTATTTTCTTTTCTTTCCCTTTCTATTCATTTTTAATAAATTTTTCATCAATGTTTGTTCATATTTTATGTCATATAATTCACCTACTTAAATGGATAAGTTTGTCAAAAATCATCTCTGAAGATGAGATGACCAAAATGCCCTCCGTTTGGCTTAATGAGCTAAAATTGGGTGTACCGACTGATTAAATTTTTCTTTGTATTTTCATAACATTTTATTATCATTGAAACCCCAATAATCCTTCCCTGAGGTCCCAAAAATTATTTCATGAAGTTCTCCCCGGGTCTAGGGTTACTAACGGCCTTCACCGTCACTTCCCCTTCAGGTTACTCATCACTGGGGTTACGGCTCATTTAACCTTAGTGCATTTCATTCCTAAAAATTTTCCTTGATTTTTTTTATCATTATTTGGTTTATTTATAAATCTTCACTCTAGTCTAATTATAATTTTAAATATTCTAACTGCCTAGACTGAAATTGGTCACCGGAACAGTAGACTGTACGGACTAGCTAAAGTGAGGATGTTACAGCTCTTCCCCTCTAATAAAAATTTCTTCCTCGAAATTTACCTGATGCAAACAGTTGAGGGAACTGTTGCCTCATCGTTTCTTCACTTTCCCAAGTTGCCTTCTCGGTATTATGGTGCCTCTAAAGTACTTTCACCAGTGGAATTTGTTTATTTCTCAGTTCCTTCACTTCCCGAGCCAGAATCCGTATGGGTTCTTTTGCATATGTCAAGTCCGATTGGATTTCAATTTCTTCCATGGAGATAACATGTGAAGGTTCTGAGTGGTATCTTCTTAGCATAGACACATGAAATACATTGTGGATCTTATCCAACTCTGGCAGTAAAGCTAGCCGATAGGCCACTGGTCCAATGACTTCATATGGGCCAATGAACCTGGGGCTTAACTTACCATTTCTTCCAAACCTTAGTACTTTCTTCCACGGTGAGACTTTGAGAAATACTTTGTTGCCAATTGCATACTCTATCTCTTTTCTCTTTAAGTCGGCATAAGATTTCTGTCTATCTGAGGCAACCTTCAAATTAGCTTTTATTATTTTTACTTTCTCTTTAGTCTGTTTCACCAGGTCTAGTCCTACCAGCTTATTTTCACCCAATTCAGTCCAACATACTGGGGTTCTACACTTCCTCACATACAGTGCTTCATATGGGGCCATTTGAATGCTAGCTTGATAACTATTGTTATATGCAAATTCTGCCAATGGGAGATATCTATCCCAACTCCCCTCAAACTCAAAGACACAACTCCTCAGCATATCCTCAAGGATCTATCATATAATTCACATTGTTACTATTATTTCAATTTATTAGTTGTAATAATTCAATTAGTTTTTAGGTTTACCTAGATTACTCGTTCCGACTGTCCATCCGTCTAAGGATGAAAAGCCGTGCTAAAGCAGAGTTGTGTGCCCAAGGCTTCTTGTAACTTTTTCCAAAATCTCGATGTAAACATTGGGTCTCGGTCAGATATGATGGAAAGTGGGATTCCATGCAATCTAACTATCTCACTTATATACAACTCTACTAATTTCTCCAGTGAGTAGTCAGTCCTAACTGGCAAAAAATGTGCTGACTTCGTCAATCTGTCCACTATCAGCCACACTGCATCATGCTTCTTTTGGGTGAAAGGTAGACCACTAACAAAATCCATAGTGACCCGGTCCCATTTCCATTCAGGTATGCTTATAGGCTGTAGCAATCCTGATGGAACTTGATGTTCTACTTTAACTTGTTAACATGTCAAGCACTTAGTAACATAGTCAACTATATCCTTCTTCATATCAGGCCACCAATAATGAGGCTTCAAATCATTATACATTTTTATGCTTCCTAGGTGCATAGCATAAATACTAGTGTGTGCTTCTTTCAGAATACTAGTCTTTAATTCCCTATCATCTGGTACACACACTCTTCCTTTGTGGTACAGACACCCATCTGCTTTCAACTCATAATCAGTTTCCTTCCCCTCTAGAATTTTACCCATAATAGCCATTAATTTTTCATCTGCCTTTTGCTCATCTTCTTAGCACTAAGTTTGGTTAATGATTTAATAATCCAAAGTTTCCAATTTTGCAATTTTGTCACCATTCTTTCACTATTTACATTATGTACCACAATTTAATTTTTTTTATGACATTTTCAAAGTTTAATATCATTTATTTTTAATGGGCATTTAGGTCAAAAGGCAACTCGGGGAGTCAATTGACTGCAATGCCCCTATTCGGGTTGTATTCCCAATTTTTCTGTAACACCGATTTTTGTCGGTTTCTTGATTTCTCATTTTTCTTTGTACTAATTACTTAATTTTTCTTTGATATTTCTAATGACATTTATACTTCAATAAGTCTTTAATTATGTCTCAAAACTAAATTCTGAGGGTTCCCTGCAGTCTTGGGGTCGGCTATTGCTTGCGCCGTAACTTCCCCGTGCGGTCAGCCATCGCTGCAGTGCTGGCTCATTTAACTTAGTTTCATTTCATTGCTATTATTTTTCCTTTGTTTTTCTTGTATTTTCCTTTCTTGTATTTCATTATTTTATGTCTCCTCACTAACATTTAAATATAGTTCTAGGCATCCTAGCTATCTGGACAGACACTAGTCACCGAAACAGTAGAACGCACTACCGAACATAGGGGTGTTACAGCCAAAATAGCTCCATCTTGAGCTAAGGACAGACGAGCATTTAGTGATCTTAAAGCTGTGATGGACTTTTTGCTCAAGGCATCAGCAACTACATCTGCCTTCCCAAGATGGTAATCTATCACACAATCATAGTCCTTTAGGAACTCAATCCATCGCCTCTGTCTAAGATTGAGCTCCTTTTAGGTTGGCAAATATTTTAGAATTTTGTGGTCTGTGTAGATGTAGCATTTTTCACCATACAAATAATGTCTCCATATCTTCAATGCGAAGATAATTGCTGCTAACTTCAGGTCATGTGTAGGGTAGTTCTGTTCATGTGGCCTTAACTGCCTAGAAGCATAGGCGACCACTTTCCCCTCTTGCATCAATACACACCCTAACCCATTATGCGAGGCATCACTATAGACCACAATGTCCTTTCCTGACACTGGCTATGTTAACACTGGTGCTTCTGTCAACATAGCCTTCAGCCTCTCAAAACTGGCTTGACACTTATCGTTCCAGCTAAATTTCACATTTTTGTGTAACAACTTGATCATTGGAGCAGCTATGAGAGAGAACCCCTTCACAAATCTTCTGTAATACCCAGCTAGCCCCAAGAAACTTCTAACCTCAGTTGTAGTTCTGGGAGGTTTCCATTCCATCATTGCTTCTATCTTTTTGGGATCCACTATAATCCCCTCAGCTGATACTATGTGTCCAAGGAAGGAGATTTCACTCATCCATAAGTCACACTTGGACAGCTTAACATACAGCTTCTTTTCTCGCAGGGTTTGCAGAACAATCCTCAAATGTTCAACATGTTCTTCCCTGGTCTTAGAATACACCAGAATATCATTAATAAAGACCACTACAAACCGATCTAAATATGGATGGAAGATACAGTTCATAAGGTCCATAAATGTTGCTGGTGCATTTGTAAACCCAAACGGCATCACTAGGAATTCATAATGTCCATACCGAGTTCTAAATGCAGTTTTTGACACATCTGCATCCTTTACCCTTAATGGATGATACCCTGATCTGAGATCAATTTTTGAAAATACACCGGCTCCCTTCAACTGATCAAACAGATCATCAATTCTGGGTAATGCATATTTATTCTTCACAGTTACTTTGTTCAACTGCTGGTAATCAATGCATAATCTTAAGGTTCCATCCTTTTTCTTCACAAACAGCATCAGAGCTCCTCATGGTGACACACTGGGGCGTATGAACCCCTTATCTAGTAACTCCTGCAACTGAATTTTCAACTCCCTCAATTCAGTGGGAGCCATCCTATAAGGAGCAATAGAAATTGGTGCTGTACCCGACATTACCTTAATAGCAAATTTGACTTCCCTTTCTAGTGGTAAACCAGGCAATTCTTTAGGAAACACATCTGGAAAGTCTCTTACTGTGGGTATATCACACAGGTTCAGCTTAGCCTACCTAGTATAAACCTCGTGTGCTAAGTAAGCTTCACAGCCTTTTCTCATCAATCTTCTTACAACTGCGGTTGAGATAACATTGGACAGGAAATCTGTCCTTTCACCCACAACTGAAATCTTATTACCCTTAGGAGTTTTCAGAGAAATCCTCTTTAGTTTATAATCAACTATTGCCTGATGACGTGACAACCAGTCCATTCCCAAAATCACGTCAAATTTCGTGAAAGGGTAATTTAATTAGGTTTGCCGAGAATTCATACCCCTGAATCCTTAACGAGCAACCTTTATACACCTTATTCACTACCACACTGTGGCCTAGTGGATTTGTGACCAGAATGTCTCGATCACTCTCCTCTACTGAAACTCCCCTCTCTACGGGTAGCTTGATGCAGATATATGAATGGGTAGATCCTGGATCCACCAATGCATGCACAGGTAAGGTCTAGAGGAAGAATGTACCCCTGATAACATCTGGGTCATCTTGCTCCTCCTGGGCTTTCATGGTATAGGCTCTGGCAAGTACTCTAGCCTCTGGCTTCTCAGCTGACTCAGATGCAGGCCTTAGTGATGGACCAGCTGCCCCAGATTTACCGAACTTCCTATCCCTTTGAGGTGCAGGGGTAGGCCTATCTGCTTGTGTTAGGGAAACTATAGCAGTCCTCTTCAGACAGTTTTTGATCTGATGTTCTGTAGACCCACACCATAAGCATGCACCAGTCACTCGCCAACACTCCCCATTATGCCACTTCTGGCAGTATGCACAGGCAGAAGATGCTGGGGCTGGTCCCCTGAACACCGTCCCTGGAGAGCTGCCCACTGATGGTGTAGACTGGCCTCTCCTAGGTGTGAACTATGGTCTAGGCCCCTAGGACTGACCTTGACCTTGTGGTTGTCCCAAACTCTGAGCAGGAGGACCCTTAGACTTCTTACTGGGAGCAGAGAATGAACTGGACTGACCTGGACCCCTCTTTTGCTGTCTTTCCCTTCTATTTTGCTTATTTATTCGGACTCTTTCTACTTTCAATGCGGCATCTGGAAAAATCCATAATCTCTAATGCTGTTATCATGACTTTGATATTGTCATTTAGCCCTTCTTCGAACCATCTGCACCTCTCTGCCTTTGTAGGGACTATCTCCCTCCCATACTAGCTCAGTTTGACGAATTCACACTCATACTCTACCACTGATAATTGCCTCTGTCTCAAACTGATAAATTCTCTTCTTCTCTCTTCTAAATACACTTTACTGACATACTTCTTCCTGAACTCTGTGAGGAAGAAATCCTAGGTGATCTGATCCGGTTGCACTTCACTGGATACTGTGTCCCACCACTGGTATGCATCATCTTGAAGTAGGGACATAGCACCCTCCAGGTTTTGCTCAGGGGTGTAATGAAGCTATTTCTACACTCTTACAGTTCTATCCAACCAGTTTTTAGCTGTCATGGGGTCATCCTCCTTCTTCCCAAAGAAATCCACAACCCCATGTTTTCGTAATTTTTCCAGATGGGACTTCTATGGTGCTGGTAGAGGTTGTGGCTGTGGTTGAGGTGGTGGAATTGCCCCCATCATTTGCCGATAAAATTTGTTCATTTACTGAAATAATGCAAACTGAGGTTGGGCAGGTGCCTCAGCTGCTGGTGGAGTAGATTCTCCCCTACCTCCAGATTCAACCCATGGTGGAGCACGACTCTCCACCTCTTCATCAACTGCTCTTTAAAACAAACAGATCTGCATCAGTGTCACCTCAACACTTATAAATGCAATGCAATGGTATGCACTCTATCTAGGCCCAGAAACGCCTAAACCGAGGCTCTGATACCACTAAATGTGACACCCCTTACCCGTCTACAGTGTAGCCAAGCAAGATATGCCACACAGTGTACGGAGCACCATAACTTATTTCATGACAATTTACCCTCCATAATTTATTTATTTACTATTCACCAAGTGCAAAATTTACCAATTATATCTTTTATTTTCAAAATTGATTAATCTGAATTTTTCATAAATTTTATAGAAAATTTGGCAGAGTGTCGGCTGTAAATTAGAAAATAATTCTTCTGAACCTGTTTAAAAGACACTTCCAATATAGTTTTTAAATCCATAACTCCAATATACACACATATCAACTCAATCTCCAAATCTCAACACCATTTTCAAAATTTTTGTTCACATCACAATTCGAATCACATTCATGAATATTTCCCAACATTTTATTTTTCCACATAATATATAGATAATTTTAGTAACATGAATTTCATATATTTACATTATCATATAATTTCATGAGTTTCTAATTACAATAAAAAACCAATACAAAATGAAAAATACAACCCAAAATCCTAATGTCTTACCAAGTGCACTGCAGATAGGAGGTAACTCTAAACTCTATGCAGATCTGACAAATCACCCTGTCTGATGTCTGCTGGACTCCCCAGCTATGTCTCCAGTACCTGCGCGTGGCAAAAGCGACGCACTAAGAAATTCTGCTTAGTGGTGCCAATATAAAATAAAATAACTAAAATAAAATAGATATGCAGAATGTATGCTGGGATTTTTATAGACTCAATTTCTGGCACTTATTACAGTATTATTAGATTAAAATTTGGTAAGATTTATTTTAATTGCTTGAGTAACCTATACTAGTCGACTGGACTGGATAAACGGGTAAACTGGCACTGAGTACCAAGTACCTCAGGCCATCACACTATTGGTCACATTGTATCTCCCGGTGTGCAACAGAATAGCTAATAAGCTGTAATAAACGTTGGGCACAAGACCAAGTATCATACTGATATAAGAATGGCTAAAAGCCATAAAATCACATAATGACATAATTCCATGTGCAGTACTGCTAACTGAACTCTATTGGCATGCCAACCTATCCAAACCAATCTTACTAGGTGTACTAGGGCATGTTGCACTTTTAAATTTTACCATTCTTGAAATTGAAGTTTCATTATTACTATTCATTTTATTAGTCAACTAAAATGGTGACTTTTTCATAAACAATAGGTAAATTGGTTCTAATATCCCCAACATACCACATTTTGCATTCTAAAGTTGTTAGTATTGGTTGCCAATACCATTTTAAAGCTTAGTGTTAGTTATTCAAAATTTTTAGATTTCAAGCACTAAGTTTACTGTTCCATTGGTCATTTGTGCAGTAGGAATTTGGCAAAATTTTCTTCATGAAAATTGTTCCTTATTGTGTCTAGTTACATTTATTTTTGAATCACTCAATTTGGAGTTTTGTAGCTCAAGTTATGGCCTAAACACCATCATTGGCCGAATTGCAAATTTCTAGATTTTTCTGGGCAGAACCAATTCTATAGGTTTTGTACACTGATTGCAGGTCATTTTGTGGACATGTTATGATCAAAATTTGGGTTTGTTTTCTCCATAAAAGTTATAGGTCTATGTCTCAACTTTCTACTGGTAAAATTTCAGGTCAATTGGACCTTTCTACACTGAGTTATGACCAAATGAATAAACACTATTTATTTGGTCAATTTGCCCAGGCAGAATGCAAGTCACCCGAATTAGGGCAATTTTTAGGTTCACTTGGTTTGGTTTTCTAGGTAGGGTTTCTTCACCAAAGTTGTGCCATTATGTGTCTAGTTTTATGTCCAATTTTCCTTGCACTAATTGAACCTACACAACTCTAGTTATAGCTACCCAAACCTACTGGACTCACACCCAGTCCTATAGGTCACCAAGGGCAGCATACCTAGCTTCAATTCTCATGACACAAACCACTTCATTTCTTAATCACACATAACCAAATGGTCATTAATTGACTAGTAAAACTTACTTCCACCATTACATGAACAAAATCTCAAGTTTGTGTCCAAACCCTAACTTCTCCATTTCAAATTCAGCATTTGTTTACATTTCATTATCCTACTCAAGAGACTAATGCAAAGGGCAGCCATACTACCATTTTGGTTCCAAGAAATCTTCAAAACCCTACCAAATACAAGGCTACTGAAATTTGAAGAAGGGCATACACATGATGTTTATTCCATTTTCTTGTAAATTTGCATTTAATTCCACTCCTTCAACATGAATTGAAAGAGAAAGAGTAAGTTTGGTCACTAACCTCTAATGGAGTCACTTCCAAGCTTGTAAGAACTCTTCCTTTTTATTTCTTTTTGCTCCTAAAAGCTTCACTAAGATGAAAGAGTAAGATTTTATGTTGGGAACTTAGGCTTTAGTTGGTGAAAAACCAAGAAACTCAAGCTTTGGTAAGCTTGGCAATGGAGGAGCTATGGTGCGGCTTGGAGAAGAGAGGGATGGCTTTTGGTTTATTCTAGATTTCTGACTTCTTTATTTTCTTTTTAATGTATTTTGAATGTATTTATTAATTTTGATTGGACAAAAATTGTTATGACCTCATGCTTACATAAGCATTATGTAATAAATCCAATTTACTTTCATTTTCTTTTCTTTCCCATTCTATTCATTTTTAATAAATTTTTCATCAATGTTTGTTCATATTTTATGTCATATAATTCACTTACTTAAATGGACAAGTTGGTCAAAAATCATCTGTGAAGACGAAATGACCAAAATGCCCTCTATTTGACTTAACGAGCTAAAATTGGGTGTATCGATTGATTAAATTTTTCCTTGTATTTTCTTAATATTTTATTGTCATTGAAACCCCAATAATCCTTCCCTGAGGTCTCAAAAATTATTTCATGAAGTTTTCCCTAGGTCTAGGGTTGCTAACGGCCTTCACCATCACTTCCCCTTCGGGTTACTCATCACTGGGGTTACGGCTCATTTAACCTTAGTGCATTTCATTCCTAAAAATTTTCCTTGATTTTTTTTTTATCATTATTTGGTTTATTTATAACTCCTCACTCTAGTCTAATTATAATTTCAAATATTCTAACTGACAAGACCGACATTGGTCACCAGAACAGTAGACTATACAGACTAGCTAAAGTGAGGATGTTACACCCTTACTTTATGTAGTCTATGCGTTCTACTGTACCGACGGCTAATGCCTGCCCGGATAGCTAGGATGCCTGGAACTACACATAAATGAGAGTGAGGAGGCATAAAATGATGAAATATGTGATGAGAAAAATTAAGGAAAAATAAAAGAGACGAAATGAAATTAGGTTAAACGAGCCGAAGCCGTAGCGATGGGTGACCGCATCGAGAAGTTACGATGAAGACCGTTGACTAGCTCTGGATAGCGGAGAACCCAGAGAAATATTTTTGGGACATAATTAAAGGTCTATGGAGGTATAATTAAGAGTGAAAATGTCAAAGAAAAATTAGTAAGTCAGTATAAAAGAAAACGAAAATTAAAGAAATCGGCGGGTCAAGGAGTTAATCGGTAGTACTGAAAAATTGGAAATGCAACCCGAAGAGAGGCATTTTGGTCATTTGACACCTAGAGTTAGCTTTTGACCTAAATGTCCATGAAAATAAAGTAGTATTAAATTTTGAAAATAACGTGAAAAATGAAATTGGAATGAAATGTAATTAAGGGAAATTAAAGGGGTAAAGTTTAGGATAATTAAAAGTTTAATTAAATTATTATTATTTTAATATTAGTGGACCTATAAAAGGGATTAAGTGGACAGCATATCCCACTTCAGCTACTTCTTCTTCTTCATTTCATCTTCAAGCCGAATTCAATCCTCCCAAAAACTCCATAGCCGGCTAAGCTTAAGCTCCATGCCTCCATGATCAAGCCACCTTTTCCTCAAGTCTCCTTCACTAAAGTTGGTCCATACACCTTGGGGAAGAGATAGGGTGCAAGAAAGAAGAGTTTTGGTGAAGTTTTGGTTAAGCTTCAAAAGAGGTAAGTGCATTTTCCTTACTTGCTTCATTAAATTTTTAATTGAGGTAATGGGGAGTTAGAATATGGAAGAATTTGAAGAATTTTATGAGTGTTGACAAGTCCCCAATTCGGTAGCCTTCATGTCCATGGGTTTATGACTTAATTCTTCATGTATATGGTGATTTAAAGGGTTAATTAGAGTGCTCAAATGTATTATAGTTTAATTAGCATGTGTATGTTTGAATTAGGTATTTGAAGTAAGGTTGTGAATTGAATATGGGAAATTTGAAGCATATGTATAAATTAGGCAGCCTTGATGTGCTTAGGAAGGCCTTACTTTCACGTGTATTAATGTTTATTGATGAGTAATGGAATGTACCTTATTGATTTTGATTAGTTGAATTAGGTTTGGAGAGTTGAATTGTTGTGGACATTGATTAAATTGCATTGAGTGTTGATGGATATTTACTTGAATTGAACTGTTATTGGACATTTAATTTGATCAATTAAGTGTTGCTAGATATTGATCAATTGAGTTTTTGTTGGATAATTGGCCAAATTGCAATGTGAATAATGTCCATTAGAAGTGCAAAGTTTCAATGCAGGTTATGTTTATTGAGGGCAGTGTACATTTTAAGCTATAAATAAAAATGTGTGATCTCAATTGGTATGAGGCAAATTGGAGGTGAAATAGGACCTATAATAGACCAATTTTCATGTAGAGGTCATGCCTGAATTTTGCCTAGAAAGTGACCTAAAAAGTGACCAAATCCGGATTGCCTAACATGTGAACCCATAATTTGACCATATGAATAGTAGTCAGTCTTTTGGCCATAACTCACTCAAAACAGGTCAAAATGACCTAAAATTTATACCATTGGAAAGATTAGACATAGGGCTACAACTTTGATAAGGATCACTAAGCCCAAAAATGCCATTAAGCAAGTCAATTTGCTTGCCCAAATTGGGTTACAAAATATGCCAGAATTGAAATTGATTGACCTAAAAATGACCTAAATTTGCAATATAAATGTAATCTGTCCAGCATTAGTAAAAAGACCATAACATGGTCCATAGAACTCCAAATGACATGAAACTAGTGCCAAAATTTCAATAAGATATAGGCCTACAATATTGGTAATTTGACCAAAACCCAGAAATCAAGAAAACTAGGTCAATTAACTTGATTAATTTGGCATACCAAATCCGGAAATGGTACAATTAACCATTAAATCCAACAAATTCAATTAAGCATATCTCCCACTAGAAGTCTTCAATTGTAATAAGCCATACCAATCTGGAAAGCTAAGAAAGAGCCTAAACTTTGTTTTAGGCAATGTCCTCAAATTATAAAGGTATGAAACCTGAATTTAAGGTCAAATCTACTGACCTAAATAGGAAGTATATTAATATAGGACCCTTGAGTCTAGCCCAATATATTGACCATAAATAATTCCACAAAACTTAAAAAATTACCATTAAAATTTCTAAATGACCATAAGACATAGGCAACAAATTCCATGAAAAATACTAGGCCTAAATGTCACTACAAGCTATCCAAATAAATTGCTAAATTTCAATACAAAATTTGCCTAGTTAAAGCACTAAAAATCCAGAATTGACCTAGTTATGGTTATTTGACCATAACTTGAGTTATACAAATCCAAATGACATGATTCAAAAAGGAAAATAAAAATAAGACATAGAGGAACAACTTGCATTGAGGAAGTGTGGCCAAACAGTAGCCATAAATTGCTCAATTTGATATGCAAAAACAAGACATTAAAGCTGAACCTAAAGAAAGGTTCTAGAAATAAATTATTGACTTATCCCTAATAAGTCATTACATGCTAAATTACATGAAATAGATATGTGGGACACACTTTTCCCACTTTTCCACTATAAGGTAACATGAGATCAGTTGATACATAAAATGTAAATATGTATAGTATATGACATAAAATAATGAGAGTGATAAATACATAAGTTATATGAATATGTACTTGGGACCTATGTTCCCATTATAATGACATGGAAATGTTATAAAGCATATATAGTATATGAAGTGAAATAACAATATGTTATGAACCCTTAATGATACATAGCATGAAATAATAAAACTATAAGTGCTTAATAATACTAATTTGCCCAAAGTGTACATAAACTTATATATATAGTTGGATCGATTGGTATACCAATTAGGGACTACAGATAGCAGTACTGCCTACATGAATAATCATTGATTGAAAAAATTGTCTGATATGATTTCTGACCGCTGGCCTTGTGCCTGACAGAAAGTTGTATACAAGCTATTGTATGCCTGCCCACTGGCCCTGTGCCTGATATGACAGATGACATGATAGATGTTATTATGCATAACTTTATTTCTAGCTTTACAAGCTTGATAGCTGGCCTCATGCCTGATAGTTGGCCATGTGCCTAACAGATGTATACAGGGTAGACATATGGCTGTCTAACTCGTATACTCCCGTGTATCCAGCATTATAGTTTGATATAGGTTACTTGGGCACAAATATACATATATGACTTGAATTATACAGATATGATATGAAATATATAGATATGATATGAAATACACCGATATGACATAAAATACACTGATATGATTCCAAAGACTCTAACATGAGTTTAAAAAGATAGAGAATGAAATAAATACACAGAAAAGATACTACTAAGTAATTTATTTCCAAAGTGCAGTAAAATATGCAAATGACCTAGAATTACAAAAGTTTACACAGAATTATTATTTATAATTATTTAGTTGAATTTCTTTAAGATTATACACCACTAAGCTATTAGCTTAGCGCATTGGATTTTCTATCACGTAGGTATTGGAGACTAGACACAGCAGCAACTACCACAATTGTAACACCCTCACTGTAGCCATTCCGTACATTCTATTGTTTTGGTGACCGGTGTTAGTCCGGACAGCTAGAACGTTTGGAAAAATATTTAGACTAGAGTGAGGAATCATAAATAACTCAAATATTAATAAGAAAAATTTAGGAAAAATTTTAGAAATAAAATACAACCAAGTTAATGAAGGAGCGGAAGAATGAAAAATATAAGTTTAGATCATTGAAATTCAAAATTTTTCATCAAGGGTCACATGCATCATGCAAGATTTATTTTTATCTATTTGATTTCAATGATAAACAACATATTAAAACTCTTTTAATATATTTTTGGATCTACATTTGCCATTTAAGATTTTAGAATTAACAGATTAATTCATTAGAACCCTAGATTAGATCAATAATAAGTGCACTAACCTTTTGATGCACTGTAGTATGTTTGGAACCTTTGGGATGCGTCTAGGGCACCAGATGTTGTCCCTCTAGCTTGTCCACACTAAGATCACTAATGGCAGCCCTTGAACAGCTTCTAAAGCTTTTCCAATCAATTAGAAAATTAAGTTTTGCCTTTTGAGAGATTACAGATGTAAACAGGACACTAGAAACGATTTCTAGTATTTTTAATTCAAGACATTATTGGCTAATCTCTTTGAATTGATGACAAATGAAGAAGAAGAGAAGGGAGAGGCAGCCAAAGGTGGCGGCACCAAACAGAATGAGTGGATTGTATTTTTTTTCTTTCATCCTTACGCTTATATAGCTAGGTCACCACTTAAAACCATTGCCACATGTCACCTTTTGATTAGCTCTAGGTTTAATTGACCCAATCAAATTGTGCGAAGTGTCAAACCTATATTTAATCTTGACTTTAATCATCTTACATGTAACACCCCTTGTCACACCCTACCCCTCTGTAAGGCATAACATGATCCCGTAGTATACCTAATGGATTACCAACTCCGTCTACTGATAACCCATTAAATACACTACAAGGGATTTTAAAAACTTTTCTTACTTCTTTTACAGTGGTGAGCACTATTTACAGATGTTAAAGACTTTGGTGAACTGAAGTGAAACGACTAACTCATTTAATTTATTTGGAATTTCTGTAAAAATTTTGGCAGAGTGCCATCTGTATTTTGGATAAAACAGCTTCTTAAAACTCAGAAAAGCACTTCAATCTGTATTTGCAAATCCCAACTCCAATATAATTCTCAACACAACATATTTCTCAACTCAAATCCATAGTGATTTTTCAAAGACTGAGATACAAGAAATATAATACAAAACTATTTAAGTAAATGAAATCTCAAATTTACATTCACGATAATTTACATTTAATTACATACCAAAATATTTTACAAGAGTTTTTATACAACTGCTCAAATAATTTACATACATATTATTACATGCTTACATCAAAACCTATGTACATGGGTATATCTATGATATACCCGAGCCGATCTGAATGTATCCTCAAAGCAACTTAATCATCGCTTCTATGCTCTTCTTACTGCGACAAAGATGCAAAGCTATCGCTGAGTGGTGAACTCAGTGGTGCACAACTATAATTTAAAACATAGTACAATATACATTGACAAATTTTACAGTAAATAATTTGAGAATCTGAATACTGATCAAATTTCACAACTCAAAATATTCATTGCCAATAATGTAAATCATTTGTATAAATAACTTGGAGCACAAAATTCAATTTATCAAATCTTGACTATCCATTTAAGTAATTCCAACAAAATCAATTACACACAAACCATAATTGAAATCACCATTCCTTACCATTCAAAAGCCATTCTCAGATCTCAAAATCATTTTGTATCTCAAAAATCATATCAGTATCTCAAAAGTCATTATGTATCTCAAAACCATGTTGTATCTCAAACATCAATCTTTATCTCACTAACTATGCAAGACTAATCCGAAGGGCCATATTCGATGTGATTCTAACTCCTATGGTCGGGAGGTCGAATCGATTCTAACTCCCTATGGTCGGGAGGTCGAATCATCGTGCACGCATACCATCACAATAATGAATCTTCCGTAAGGGCCATAACGATAAAATAAACTTAGATCTAACCTCAAATCGAGGAGAATCTAAGCTCGTGCACGCACCATGGGAATCAAAACACAACTCACTCCATTGTCTTCTCAACAAATGAGAGAGACGGGTAATAACCTAGTCAAGCATCTATAGTGAGATATAAAACAATATCACAATCCTTTTAGCGAGCATAAATCACAATATAATTCGATTCAAAGTTAATTCCAATATCCAATAATTTTTATGCTCATCACAATTCAAATAATAAAGTTTTCATTTTTTCCATGAATATTACCATCACAATTCAAAACATATTCTATCACAATTTTCCAAAACATAATTTACTTAATCCATAACAATGCTTAATACTTATGGAAATACCATTTCACAAAGCCAAATTCATACATACAATAACAATTTTCAATAATCATGGAATTAAATCCAATGCTTGTTAAACATAATTCATAAGAAAATATATCATTTAATCACATGAAATATTCAAAACAAAATCGCTTAAAAACTAGTTGTGCACAAACCTCTCGATGATCTGTCTCGATCCGACTCTGTTTCCTTCCCTTTTCCTGAGTCTTTGGTAACTGAGAAACACAATTTGAAGTGTTTCAGTATTAATTTAAACTGTCTCTATCGATGGCGTTTGGTAAATAATGCACTGAACTCAATTATTCACTTAATCACCTAATATACCGACCTCATTGCGTTTTAGGTAAATTAGGTCTTAGTGTCGTTAATATGTCACATTCGATAGGGTTTTAGGTTTGGTACGTTTTACCAAAGTCATTTCCTTGTTTAGTGCATTTTAATGCAAATTGTCGATTAGGGATACTGGTTTGACCTAACCGACGATCTAGTTCCTCGGTTTTCGGTCTCGGTCGAAACTACAAACTTGTAGATCTAGGTCTTATTGCACGCGGGCAAAATATCAGGTCAATCCGAGTTAAGTAGACCCAGTTATGGTAATTATACTATTGCTGGTCAAATGGTACCAATTTAGGTAATTTTTAGGTAAATTTGGTCAATACTGGTTCGGCCAGTTTTTGGACCTGAACTTGTGCAAGTTGTTTGACTTGCTTATGGTCATTTATGGGCTTTGGAGTCTTCATAAGACTTGTAGTTATGGGTCTTAACTATTCTTGGTCAAAATTTTAGGTCAATTGGAACTGGTTTGAGTGAGTTATGGCCTAAACACTCACTGCTGCCCAATTGGTCATTTTTCAGGTCCTAATTGCACCTAATCCGAATTGGTCATTTTTTTAGGTCACCTAGCAAGCAGAATTTTGGCATGGTTTCTCAATGAAAGTTGGCACATTTTGTGCCTAGTTTCACCTCAAATTGGTCTCATACCAATTGAGGTTACACATTTAAGGTTATAGGCTAAAATATACACTGCCCTCAATATGCATTTCACACCCCAACTTCAAACACACACTTACCTTTGCCATTTGTTTACTTACCTACCAAACTGTTTTGGCACATTACCAAAAGCATTTTCTACATTACATTAGCATTATTTTGGGCAGATTACCATTACCCTCAACACACCAAATATCATTCACAATTACAATTTCTAAGTACCATTACAAACACACCAAAACATTACAAACTTTACATACACTTTACAATGTTAATTTACATACATATCATCAATCCTTCTAGGTCAATATTCTGCCCACACTTCCTTCAATATATACCATTACTCAAGTGTCCACAAGCTGCCACAAACCATTCTTCAACATCACATTGCCGTCCCATATACCAATTCCCATCAAAGTGCATAATTCACCATATAAACATGAAATAATTCACTAAGTTACTAAATCACCATGATTAACATTATTTCTCATCAATTATATGCACAAATACCTCATCAAAAACGTGACTCATGGCTGTCCAAAATGAAAACAACAATAACCCTTCAAACTCAAAATTTTCCTTCACCAATCTAACACCCATAACATGAACATAAACTTTAACAAAGAAATTCTCAAAAATGCAAACTTACCTTTAATTGTAACTTGCTAAACCTTCACCAAACTTCTCAAAATTGGTATCAATATCTTCCTTATGATGTGTAGACAAACTTTCATGAAGATAGGTGTGGAAAAGGAGGCTTGATCATGGAGTTGTAATGGTTTGAAGGTGGGTGGCCATGGGAGAGGTTTGAGAGTTTCATTCACGGCAATGGGACTTTTCAATTGAGGAAGATGAATTGCAGATTGTTTAATGAACCTACACCTGCCCATTTTATGTTTAATTTATCCTATAGTGGCCCACTCACTCAAAGTAATCATATAATAAGGTAATTGTTCATTTATTCCACATTTAACCCATGATTTTAGCTATTTACTTTAGGTACCACTAAATTAATTTTTCCTTTTATTTTCTAAGTGTAATACTATTTATTTTTAATGGACATTTAGGTCAAAAGACAATTCGGTGTCAAATGACCATAATGCCCCTGCTCGTTACGTTCGATTTTTCAGATACCGTAGTTTTGTCTGCTTTTCGATTTCTCACTTTTCTTTGTACTAATTATTTAATTTTTCTTTGATATTTCTAATGATATTTATTCTTTAACAAGGGTCTATTTAAGTCCAAAAATGTTTTCCGTGGTTCCCGCATCCAGTATTAGTCAACGGTCCACGCCGTGACTTCCCTAAGGGCCACCCATCGCTAGGTTTCCTACTGCTTAACTTGATCACATTTCTTTGCTATTATTTTTTTGTTTTTCTTGTATTTTCTTTTCTTGTATTTCATTATTTTATGTCTCCTCCTCGTGTCAAAGTGTAGTTCTAGGCATCCTAGTGTCCTGATAGCACCGTCACCGAATGAGAACGCACTACCGAACTTTGGGGTGTTACAATTCTCCCACTTAAATAAATTTCGCCTCAAATTTTACCGCATTAGTCTCGAACAATTGTGGGTGCTGTCTCCTCATATCCTCTTCACGTTCCCAAGTAGCTTCTGGCCCGAATGATGGTTCCACAAAGACTTTAACCGTGTGTATCTGCTTGTTCTCACCGCTTCACCTTATAAGCCGTAATTTTTATGGGTCTTCCTCATATGAGAGGTCCGGATTTACTTCAATCTCTTCAACCGATAAGACATGAGATGGGTCCGATCTGCACTCTCCTTAACATGGACACATAGAAGACACTGTATCCTTACTAATTCTAGAGGTAATGCTAACCGATATGCCAAAGGACCCACTCTTTCCGTAACTTCATATGGTCCGATGAAACGAGGACTCGCTTTCTTTCTGCCAAATCTCATAATCCTCTTCCAAGGAGAAACGTTGAGGAATACCTTATCACCCATTGCATACTCACTATCTCTTCTCTTCAGATCAACATAGGACTTCTGACGGTCTGACGCAGCCTTGAGTCTCTCTCTGAGCAATTTGATCTTTTCCTATGTCTCACGAACAATTTCTCGCCCAATCATCTTTCTTTCACCAATTTCATCCCAACATAGGGAGTTCTGCACTTTCGCCATACAAAGCTTCATATGGAGGCATCCCAATGCTTGATTGGTAGCTGTTGTTATAAGCAAACTCAATCAAAGGCAAGTGTGTATCCCAACTACCTTCAAATTCAATCACACAAGCTCGTAGCATATCCTCCAATATCTGAATAACTCTTTCAGGTTGGCCATCTGTCTGTGGGTGGAATGTCAGGTCAAGTTCAATCTAGTTCCTAGGGCTCTCAAGACTACCCTAATCTAGAAGTGAACAAAGGATCTCTATAAGATATAATCGATCGCACTCCATGCAATTTTACAATTTCATATATGTAAAAATCGCCAATCTCTCCAACTATAGTCCATTTAGAATGGCAAAAGTGAGTAGACTTGGTTAGTCTATCAATTATAACCCATAATGCATCATGACTATTCTGTGTCCTCAAGTCTCATCACAAAATCCATAGTTATCTATTCCCTTATAATGTTTTCATAGGGTGCCACTTGTATGCTAGCTTGACACTTATTAATGTCTACAAATTCTATTAGTGGGATTTATCTGTCCCATCTCCTCTGATTCAATGACACAAGTTCTCAAGATATTCTCGAGGGCTTATCACGCATTATAGGTTATTATTATCATTTCATTTCATTATTTATAGAAACTCAATGAGTTTTAAAATTTACCTGAATCACTTGTTTCAATTGTCCATCTGTCTGAGGATGATACGTTGTACTGATATCTCTAAGCTTATAGCAATTACTGGGGTACAGGTAATTCACATTAATGTAACCGAGTCACTGACTCTAGCTACCTTACAAGTGTAGTCGTTTGATAGGCTAGTTCTGAAGTCTTAAATTTCTGACTAAAATTTTCACATTTATTTCCAGTACTAGTACTCTATTCAAAGTAACTATATCAATTTATAGATTACTTACAAATATTCTTAATTTATTGTACCACGAGGAAGCACGTAGCTCTACACAATAATCCGTGCCTGCATCAGAATCTGCAGCTTACAATACAAACATTGAGAGCATTATATAGTCACTACGTTATAACCTCATGGACTAGGTTTCCTAACATCTTATCTTTCTCGAATCCACTAATATCCTAAACCGATTCTGATTACAATATCCCAATTCTTTTAGTTAACAATTCTTCCAAAATTAGTGTCAATCATACTTGTTATTATAGTTTTGATCCTAAAAGACTAGTCACTAACGCATCAAATTTATTCTCCTGTAAGGGAATAGCAACAGAACATATAGTTCTGACACTAACAAACAATTAAGTAGTGTGGATCAAATAATAACTAATTGTTTCTTTCAAAAATTAAGAACTTACCAAAGAGCCTACATCCAAGTTTCGCTCTTTCTCCTTGGCGCATAGTGGACGCCCGATCGTGTGCTACCATATTCGGGTTGATTCACTGTGTTATAGTGGTGAGGAGTACCAACTCTATTTCTATCTTGACTCTGACTGACGGTCTGTGAACTCCGGAGAGCAGATCGAGGTGGTTTAGTACAATCTTTAGCAAAGTGTCCAAGTTTTCCACAATTGTAGCAGGCTCCAGACGCCTTATAGCATATCCCACCATGATATCTTCTACAAGTTTCACATTGGCGGAAGGGTAGGAACTTCTAGTTGTTCGACGATCGACCTTGATGGTCTCTGCCTTATCGATCCACCTCTATCATATCCCCGAGCTCTGGGCTCCTCAAATTCTTTTCTCTTCTCAAATTACGCTTGAGCTCACCCATAGGTTTCTCCTCTTTTCCATTTCACACCGCCCTTGTGGGGTTGGGTCCAGATTGGGCTTGGGCCGATTATCAGCCATTTGTTGGAAGAAAGTGGCCATTTGTCGGGCCATTTGTGCAAGAATTTGTACCCAGAAACTGGTACAATGCCTTCGACATTTTGTGGAGCTGGGCCTCAACTTGTTCTCCGCCATCACAGCATCGTTCTATTGTCTCATTCTTCTCTTCCATATCTTTTCTCACATAATTTTCTATCCTGCATAACCAACACAAGGAGATTCCTCTCCATTAGTTCACATTTATGATGTAAATGTACTATATGTATCAAACATTTGAGCAGCTTGTAGTTACCGACAAAAAGATTTCAAATTCACAGCTCAAATTTACTTTAAAACCATTGCTCGATACCACTCAAACATGTCACACCCTACCCTCCTGTAAGGCATAACATGATCCCGTAGTATACCTAATGGATTACCAACTCCGCTTCATCGATAACCCATTAAATACACTACAAGGGATTTTAAAACTTTTCTTACTTCTTTTACAAGTGGTGAGCACTATTTACAGATGTTAAAGACTTTGGTGAATCAAGTGAAACGACTAACTCATTTAATTTATTTGGAATTTCAGAAAATTTTGGCAGAGTGCCATCTGTATTTTGGATAAAACAGCTTCTTGAAAACTCAGAAAAGCACTTCAATATGTATTTGCAAATCCTAACTCCAATATAATTCTCAACACAACATATTTCTCAACTCAAATCCATAGTGATTTTTCAAAGACTGAGATACAAGAAATATAATACAAAACTATTTAAGTAAATGAAATCTCAAATTTACATTCACGATAATTTACAGTTAATTACATACCAAAATATTTTACAAGAGTTTTTATACAATCGCCAAATAATTTACATACATATTATTACATGCTTACATCAAAACCTATGTACATGGGTATATCTATGATATACCTGGAGCTGATCTGAATGTATCCTCAAAGCAACTTAATCATCGCTTCTATGCTCTTCTTACCGCGACAAAGATGCAAAGCTATCGAGTGGTGAACTCAGTGGTGCACAACTATACTTTAAAACATAGTACAATATACATTGACAAATTTTACAGTAAATAATTTGAGAATCTGAATACTGATCAAATTTCACAACTCAAAATATTCATTGCCAATAATGTAAATCATTTGTATAAATAACTTGGAGCACAAAATTCAATTTATCAAATCTTGACTATCCATTTAAGTAATTCCAACAAAATCAATTACACACAAACCATAATTGAAATCACCATTCCTTACCATTCAAAAGCCATTCTCAGATCTCAAAATCATTTTGTATCTCAAAAATCATATCAGTATCTCAAAAGTCATTATGTATCTCAAAACCATGTTGTATCTCAAACATCAATCTTTATCTCACTAACTATGCAAGACTAATCCGAAGGGCCATATTCGATGTGATTCTAACTCCCTATGGTCGGGAGGTCGACCGATTCTAACTCCCTATGGTCGGGAGGTCGAATCATCGTGCACGCATCATCACAATAATGAATCTTCCGTAAGGGCCATAACGATAAAATAAACTTAGATCTAACCTCAAATCGAGGAGAATCTAAGCCTGCACGCACTCATGGTAATCAAAACACAACTCACTCCATTGTCTTCTCAACAAATGAGAGAGACTGTAATAACCTAGTCAAGCATCTATAGTGAGATATAAAATAATATCACAATCCTTTTAGCGAGCATAAATCACAATATAATTCGATTCAAAGTCAATTCCAATATCCAATAATTTTTATGCTCATCACAATTCAAATAATAAAGTTTTCATTTTTTTCCATGAATATTACCATCACAATTCAAAACATATTCTATCACAATTTTCCAAAACATAATTTACTTAATCCATAACAATGCTTAATACTTATGGAAATACCATTTCACAAAGCCAAATTCATACATACAATAACAATTTTCAATAATCATGGAATTAAATCCAATGCTTGTAAAACATAATTCATAAGAAAATATATCATTTAATCATATGAAATATTCAAAACAAAATCGCTTAAAAACTAGTTGTGCACAAACCTCTGATGACTGCCTCGATCCGACTCGTTTCCTTCCCTTTTCTTGAGTCTTTGGTAACTGAGAAACACAATTTGAAGTGTTTCAGTATTAATTTAAACTGTCTCTATCGATGGCATTTGGTAAATAATGCACTGAACTCAATTATTCACTTAATCACCTAATATACCGACCCTCATTGCGTTTTAGGTAAATTAGGTCTTAGTGTCGTTAATATGTCACATTCGATAGGGTTTTAGGTTTGGTACGTTTTACCAAAGTCATTTCCTTGTTTAGTGCATTTTAGTGCAAATTGTCGATTCGATACTGGTTTGACCTAACCGGACGATCTAGTTCCCTCGGTTTTCGGGTCTCGGTCGAAACTACAAACTTGTAGATCTAGGTCTTATTGCACGCGGGGCAAAATTTCAGGTCAATCCGAGTTAAGTAGACCGAGTTATGGTCATTATACTATTGCTGGTCAAATGGTACCAATTTAGGTCAATTTTAGGTAAATTTGGTCAATTCTGGTTCGGCCAGTTTTTGGACCCGAACTTGTGCAAGTTGTTTGACTTGCTTATGGTCATTTCTGGGCTTTGGTGTCTTCATAAGACTTGTAGGTATGGGTCTTAACTATTCTTGGTCAAAATTTTAGGTCAATTGGACCTGGTTTGAGTGAGTTATGGCCTAAACACTCACTGCTGCCCAATTGGTCATTTTTCAGGTCCTAATTGCACCTAATCCGAATTGGTCATTTTTTTAGGTCACCTAGCAAGCAGAATTTTGGCATGGTTTCTCAATGAAAGTTGGCACATTTTGTGCCTAGTTTCACCTCAAATTGGTCTCATACCAATTGAGGTTACACATTTAAGGTTATAGGCTAAAATATACACTGCCCTCAATATGCATTTCACACCCCAACTTCAAACACACACTTACCTTTGCCATTTGTTTACTTACCTACCAAACTGTTTTGGCACATTACCAAAAGCATTTTCTACATTACATTAGCATTATTTTGGGCAGATTACCATTACCCTCAACACACCAAATATCATTCACAATTACAATTTCTAAGTACCATTACAAACACACCAAAACATTACAAACTTTACATACACTTTACAATGTTAATTTACATACATATCATCAATCCTTCTAGGTCAATATTCTGCCCACACTTCCTTCAATATATACCATTACTCAAGTGTCCACAAGCTGCCACAAACCATTCTTCAACATCACATTGCCGTCCCATATACCAATTCCCATCAAAGTGCATAATTCACCATATAAACATGAAATAATTCACTAAGTTACTAAATCACCATGATTAACATTATTTCTCATCAATTATATGCACAAATACCTCATCAAAAACGTGACTCATGGCTGTCCAAAATGAAAACAACAATAACCCTTCAAACTCAAAATTTTCCTTCACCAATCTAACCCATAACATGAACATAAACTTTAACAAAGAAATTCTCAAAAATGCAAACTTACCTTTAATTGTAACTTGCTAAACCTTCACCAAACTTCTCAAAATTGGTATCAATATCTTCCTTATGATGTGTAGACAAACTTTCATGAAGATAGGTGTGGGAAAAGGAGGCTTGATCATGGAGTTGTAATGGTTTGAAGGTGGGTGGCCATGGGAGAGGTTTGAGAGTTTCATTCACGGCAATGGGACTTTTCAATTGAGGAAGATGAATTGCAGATTGTTTAATGAACCTACACCTGCCCATTTTATGTTTAATTTATCCTATAGTGGCCCACTCACTCAAAGTAATCATATAATAAGGTAATTGTTCATTTATTCCACATTTAACCCATGATTTTAGCTATTTACTTTAGGTACCACTAAATTAATTTTTCCTTTTATTTTCTAAGTGTAATACTATTTATTTTTAATGGACATTTAGGTCAAAAGACAATTCGGGGTGTCAAATGACCATAATGCCCATTCGTTCGATTTTTCAGATACCGGGTTTTGTCTGTTTTTCGATTTCTCACTTTTCTTTGTACTAATTATTTAATTTTTCTTTGATATTTCTAATGATATTTATTCTTCAACAAGGGTCTATTTAAGTCCAAAAAATGTTTTCCAGGGTTCCCGCAGTCGGAGCTAGTCAACGGTCCACGCCGTGACTTCAGTCATGTCACCCATCGCTAGGTTTCATTGCTTAACTTGATCACATTTCTTTGCTATTATTTTTTTTCTTGTATTTTCTTTTCTTGTATTTCATTATTTTATGTCTCCTCCCTCGGTCAGAAGTGTAGTTCTAGGCATCCTAGTCTGTCGAGAAGATCGGTCACCGGCAATGAACGCACTCACCGAACTTTGGGGTGTTACACCCTATGTTCAGAGTAATGCGTTCTCTGCTTCTGACCGATGTTGTCTGCATACCTAGGATGCCTAGAACTACATTTAGATATGGGTGAGGAGACATAAAATAATCAAATACAAGAAAATAAAATATAAGAAAAATAAAGAAAAAATAATAGCAATGAAATGTAACCAAGTTAAACGAGCTGAGAACCCTAGTGATGGGTGACCGCACCAGGAAGTTGCGGGGTGAACCGTTGACTAGCCCTGGACCGTAGGGAACCTGAAAAGTATTTTTAGGACATAAATAAATGTCTATTGAAGTATAAATATCATTAGAAATATAAAAGAAAAATTAATTAATTAGTACAAAGAAAAGTGACAAATCGAGAAAACGACAAAATCCGGTGTTACCGAAAAATCGGGAATGCAACCCGAACAGGGGCATTGTGGTCATTTGACACCCCGAGTTGTCTTTTGACCTAAATGTCCATTAAAAATACATTATATTACACTTGGAAAATGTCATGAAAAATTAAATTGGTGGTACATAGTTTAAATAGCAAAAATTGGGAGCTTAATGTGAGAAATTGGGAATTTAAGATTAAACTAACATTATATTTCACATAGTGCTCCACTAACTCACTTAAGTGGACCACTAAAGCTTCATTTGGGTAGAATATACTTCATCTTCCTCACCTCTCAAAGACCAGCCGATAATGGTAAAGAGGAGAACCTTCATTGCCGTCCACCTTGAAGTTTCATGCAAGCATGATCCAACCATGGAAACCTCAAGCTCCCTTCACTAAAAGTTGTCCATACACCTTGGCCAGTAGATAGGCAGCAAGAAGATCAAGTTTAGTCAAGGTTTTGAAGAGTTTCCAAAGTGGCAAGTAGGTATTTTTGATGCTTACTTCATTAAAGTTTGTGTGGGTGTTATGGGTAATTGAATTATGGAAGGATTTTTGGAGTTTGATGTTTTAAGGGAGATGTATATTTTTGGCAGCCATGGAAACTCCTTAAGAACAGTTTATCCTTGCATGGAAATGGTAGATTAAAGTGATGATGAAGTGTTTATATGTGTAGGAATAAATTGGGTGATGTATACTAAGTATATGTTGCTTCATGGTTTGGTTTATGGAATATTATTGTTGAATTATGGTACTTGTTAAGGCAGCATGTATATGTGTATAAGAGTTTGAGTTTGGACATGTAAATGAGCTATATTATATAGTTAAATTATGTGTAATTTGGACTTAGTAAATTCTGGACTATAATATGCATATTGAGTGTGGTTATAAGCTGCCTAAATGACAAAAAATGTGTTGTGAAATGTGTTTATGTTATAGTACAAAACAGAAATGGCATGAATGTGTAACTTGGTAAGTGTTAAAAGTTTAATTGATGAGTGATGAACAATGTGCAATAGGGCAGTGTGGGTTTTGGGCTTAGAACCTTAAGTGTGTGGCTCCAATTGGTATGAGACCAATTGGAGGTTAAACTAGGCACAAAAAGTGCCAACTTTCATGGAGGAAGTTTACCAAAATTCTGCTTGGAAGGTAACTTGAAAAGTTGATGTTTTGGCCATAACTCTCTCAAAACAGGTCCAATTGACCTGAAATTTTTACCATGAATAGTTGAGACATATATCTACAAGTCTTATGAAGACATTAAAGCCCAGAAATGACCATAAGCAAGTCAAACAGCTTGCACAAGTTTAGGTCCAAAAACTGGCCGAACCTAAAATGACCTAAAGTGACCAATTTTGGTACATTCTGACCAGCAATAGTAAAATGACCATAACTTGGTCTAATAAACTCAGAATGACTTGAAATTTTGCCCCGCGTGCAATAAGACATAGATCTACAAGTTTTTAGTTTTGACTAAAACTCAAAAACTGAGGGGACTAGGTCATCCGGTTAGATCAAATTGGTATATCGGAATCCAACAAATTGCAATAAAATGCAATATACATGGAAATGAATTTGGTAACATGTACCAATACTAAAAGGCTACAAATGTGACATATTGGTAACATTAAAACCTAATTCACCTAGAATGCATCGAGAGTCAATATCTTAGGTTGACTAAGGAAATAATAGAATTCAATAAGTTAATTATTAAGCTTTATTCTTAGAGACAGTTTAAATGAGTACTGAAACACTTCAAATTGTGTATTTCAGTTAGCAAAGACTCAGGGAAGGGGAAGGAAACACTGAGCCAGAGCCAAGAGACAGTTATCAGAGGTTTGTGCAAAACTAGTTTTTAATTGATTTTGTTCTGAATATTTCATATGAGTAAATGATGTATTTTTCTTATGTATTATGTTTAACAAGCATTGGATTTAATTCAATGATTATTGAAATTATTATAGTATGTATGAATTTAGCTTTGTGAAATGGTATTTCCACAAGTATTAAGCATTGTTGTGGATTGAATAAATTATGTTTTGGAAAATTGTGATAGAACATGTTTTGAATTGTGATGGGCAATTTGCATGGAAAAATGCAAATTTATGATTTGGATTGTGATGAGCATAAAAATTATTGGATATTGGAATTGACTTTGAATTGAATTATATTTTGATTTATGCTCACTAAAAGGATTGTGATATTATTTTATATCTCACAATAGATGCTTGACTAGGTTATTGCTCGTCTCTCTCATTTGTTGAGAAAACAATGGAGTTAGTTGTGTTTTGATTACTATGGTACGTGCACAGGTTTAGATTCTCCACTTATTAGAGGTTAGATCTAAGTTCTTATTTGTTATGGCCCTTTCGGAAGATTCATTATTGTGATGTGTACTGTGCACGATGATTCGAACTCCCCGACCATAGGGAGTTAGAATCACCCCAAAGATGGCCCTTTCAGATTAGTCTTGCATAGTTAGTGAGATACAGAATGGTTTTTGAGATACAGAATGGTTTTTGAGATACAGAATGTTTTTGAATAGTAAAGAATTGTGATTTGAATTATGATTTATGTATAATTGATTTTGTTGACCTCCCCGACCATAGGGAGTTAGAATCATCCCAAAAATGGCCCTTTCAAATTAGTCTTGCATAGTTAGTGAGATAAAGAATTGTTTTTGAGATACAGAATGGTTTTTGAGATAAAGAATGGTTTTGAGATAAAGAATGGTTTTTAAGATACAGAATGGTTTTTGAGATACAGAATGGTTTTTGATATACATAATGGTTTTTGAGATACAGAATGTTTTTGAATAGTAAAGAATTGTGATTTCAATTATGATTTATGTATAATTGATTTTGTTGAAATTACCTAAATGGTTAGTTATGATTTGATAAATTGAACTTCGTGATCAAAGTCATTTTATACAAATGATTCATATTATTGGCTACGAATATTATGAGTTTTGGAATTTGATGAATATCCAGATTTCCAAATTATTTGCTGTAATTTTTGTTAAGGTATATTGTACTATGTTTTAAATTGTAGTTGTGCACCACTGAGTTCACCACTCAGCGATAGCTTTGTATGCTATCGCAGGTGAAAAGAGCATAAAGCAATTGAGTAAACTTCTTTGAAGACACATTCAGATCAGCTCCAGGTATAACCATGTACACAGGTTTTGATGTATGCATGTAACAATATGTATGTAAATTATTTGAGCAGTTGTATAAAAACTATTGTAAAACATTTTGGTATGTAATTAAATGTAAATTATTGTAAATATAAATTTGAGATTTCATTTACTTGAATAGTTTTGTAATATAAATTTTGAGTCTTGTAATCAATGAAATATTTCTTTATGATGAGATTAGTTTGAAAATGAATTAATTGTTTATTGAGAATTGAAATGAAGTTATTGGAGTTGTATTTGAAAAAACATATTGGGAGCATTTTCTTTTGCACGATTGAAGAACTGTTTTCTCAAAATACAGTAGGCACTTTGCTAAAATTTTGAAAAAATTTTATAACACCAGATTTTAATTGATGATTTAAATTTCACGAAAATTGTTTTAAAATCCCTTGTAGTATATCTAATGGTTTATCGGTAGGTGAAGTATGGTAATTCATTAGGTGTACTACGGGATCATGTTACATCTTACAGGGGAGTAAGGTGTGACATTACATGATTAAAAGACATATGGCAAGTTTATGTGTAGTGCCATGTGTCACCATCTCATGGTGCCATATGTCACCCTGTGAAATGACCAAAATGCCCCTGTGTCTTAATTTTGAGTTCTCAACCCAAAATAATTATTTCTCTTCTTCTAATCAATTTATATCAAATTAATTAATTAATCTCTATTAATTAATTTCTCATTAATTAAATTCATATTTAAACATTTTAAATATAAATTTAACTTATACTATACATCCAATAACCTAGATTTGGTTTCAAGCCATGCAAATTGGTTTGCAATCTAATTGCAAACCAAACCTATTTAATTAATCGATTAAACTCTTTAATTAATTAATTAAATCATATTTAATTTGGTGATTACTTGTGTACGTGTGTGACTTACTAGGCTCATCACTAATTGGCAATGAGACTGTAACACCCTCCCGGTAGCAATTCCGCACAGTCTACTATTCCGGTGACCGGTGTCGATCCGGACAGCTAGAACGATCGGAAAAATATTCAAATCAAAGTGAGGGACCATAATTAACTCAAATATTAATGAGAAAAATTTAGCAAAAATTTTAGAAATAAAATACAGTTAAGTCAAAAGAGCCGGTGCCCAAGCGATGGGTAACCAGAGGTAAGTTGCGGTTCTCGCAACGAGGAGCCCTAGACTCGGGGGAAAAATTATAAAATAATTTTTGGGACTCCAGAGAAGGGTTATTGAGGTTCCCATGGCATTAGAATGCCAAGAAAATACCTAGAAAAATTTTTCAATCGGTACAGACAATTTTGACCCATTAAGCCAAACGGAGGGCATTTTGGTCATTTCGCCTTCAGAGGTGATTTTTGACCGACTTGTCCAGTTAAGTAAATAATTAACATGACATAAAATATGAAGAAATATTGCTAAAAATTAAATTGAAATGTGGTAGAAAAGAAAAGCAAAGAAAAATCAAAATAATGCAAATAATGACATCACATGATGTCATTTATAAATTACCAACCAATCACAAGCTAATAAGCTTTCTTAAATACTTAAAAGAGACAAATTAAAGACCAAAGGAAAGGAAAAAAATGTGAACAGCCAGCTTCATCCTCCCAACCAGCCGAAAATGTCTTTCTCTCCTCCATAAACATTTTCTTTCATCTCTCTTTCATTCCCATGAATTCTCACCATTAAAACCTAAATTGCCTTCATTAAAAATTGTCTACCTCTTTTGGGGAAGTGTTTGGTTACTAAGAAAATTTAAGGAAATGAAGGATTGTGAAGGGACAAAAAGCTCATGCAAAGGTTAGTGCTTACTTTGCTAATATTCCTTTATTTCCATGTTAAGGACTTGAATTTAGTATGAAATTGTAAGTTAAATGGACTAAATTCATGTGTATACATATCATGGATTTCAGCTGCCCTAAGGAAGGAATAGATTGAGTGTTGATGATGGACTTAGAATGAATTAGAGCTTATGTTTAAAGTGTATAAACACATATATAATGAATGGAAGTGTGTAACTAAGGTGTATGGGTGAATTGCAATGAGAAATTAGGGTTTTAAGGGTGAAAATTGGACTTGGCATTTGAATTGAGTAATGGACATTTTAGTGGTCAATTAGTGACCATTGTAGGTATGTTGACCATGAATTGGACTAAAAAATAGGATTGCAAAGTGAAGATGTAGGCTGCCCTAGGACAGCAGCAGAGGGACTGAAAATTCAGTCCAATTACACAGCCATAACTTGGGCTGTGTTGGTCCAATTGGCGTTTGTCCAATTGGACATGAAACTAGGCTTATAATGGCACATTTTTGCTGAAGAAACCATGCCCAAAAGACCAAAGCAAGTGGACCAAAACTTGGCCCCAATCCGGACACCCTGCAACAGCCCCTGCAGAAATGACCAACTGTTCATTTGGCCATAACTCACTGTAGATTTAGTCAATTGACCTGAAATTTTTACAGCAACAAGTTAAGACAAAGACAAACAACTTTCATGAAGAAACCTACCCCAAATTATGACCAGAACCTAACCCAAATGGCAGTCACAGTCACTGTTCAAACCTGCAACTCTGCAGATTTTCATTTGAGCAGTAATGTTTGGATGGCTATAACTCCCTCTAGAAAACTCGGATTTAGGCGATTCTTGAACCGATGGAAACCTAAGGCATAGTAGAACATTTCATATGAAGAAAGTTAGGCCAAATTATGAACTTAACTTGATCAAATTACTGACCAAAATTGGACCAAAATCTGTCAAAACCCAAAAGTGCAACATGAACAGTGCACGTGAATAGTAAACTTATTTTGGCCATAACTTGAGCTACAAAACTCCAAATGGAGTGATTCAAAAAAGGAAATTCAACTAGACAGAATAAGGAACAACTTTCATGTTTACCATTTCCACAAATTCCCACTGTAAAAATAACAAATGGAACAGTAAAGATGAAGCATGAAAACCGAAAATTTTGCTCAATTAGCATTAAGCTTAAAAATGGTATTGGCAACCAATACCAACAAGTTTGAAATACAAAATGTGGTATGTTTGAGGTGTTAAAACCAATACACCTATTTTCTATCCAAAAGTCAACATTTTTGTTGACCAATGAGGTGAATAGTGACACCAAAACCAAAAATTGACAATTTTGCTAAAATGACCTAAGCTTTGAGAAAGTGACTAAAACCAACAAGTTTTGAATACAAAATGTGGTATGTTGGGAGTACTAAAACCAATGTACCTATTGTTTATGCAAAAGTCAATATTTTAGTTGACTAATGAAATAAATAGTGACATGAAAACTTGAAATTCAAAAATTGTGAAACTTAAAAGTGCAAAATGCCCTAGTAGGCCTAATGTGATTGGTTTGGATAGGTTGGCATGCCAATAGGGTATTGTTTTAGCGATCGCGAAGGCTTTATGCCTGTATTCATGGCTTTATGCCCGTATTCATGGCTTTTATGCCCGTATTCATGGCTTTTATGCCCGACATGTGATATCATGGCTTTTTAGCCATCGATCGCATACATGGTTGGCGCTGCGTCCCATGGTATGATCGCCGAGGCAATCGCGGTGTCGGTTAACGACCGTTATCCAAATTCGTCCAAAGATAGGTTACTTGGGCATGGAAAAGTATAACTGTGATTGAACTGATTATTAAAGAAAATACGAAAATTAAGTATCAGGAATGATTACAAAAATACAAAGAAGCTCAAGATCATGAAGAAAATAATTAACGAAATGCATGAAGAAGTTAATATCATAAAACATGATTAGCACTCGACTACACAATAAGTTAGTAATTATTCATTTCTTATGAACACAATAGCAAGGAAATTATTATTTTTATTTGCATATTGTATTTTCTTGTATTATTGGCACCACTAAGCTTTATGCTTAGCGCATCACTTTTGCAACGCCTAGGTACTGAAGATTTGGACAGAGGGCCCAGTAGACCACAGATTGGGTAAGGCCGTTCACAGTTCTGCATAGTGTCCGTGTCACCTCAACTTCTGCAGTGCATTGGTAGGACACTAGGTGTCATTTTGGCATTCTGTAATAAATTTTGATTTTCTCATATGTAATGAAATTTATGTAATGTATTTTGATTTTCATGTAAATAATGCAAATTTGTGTTTGTAAATGGAAAAGTGAATATTGATCTGTAACTGGTACATGATTATCAAATGAGGTGAATGATTGAGAAATGAATTTGAACTGAAAAATATTGAGATTTTGATAAATGGAGTTGAGATGAATGAATAAGAATATAGGAAGTGTTTTTCACAGGTTCCGAAGAACTGTTTTCTCCATTTTTAGCCAGATCACTGGGATTTTCTATAAAATTTTAGTAACCTCAAATAAATTATAATTTCGATAATAGGCTTAAATAAATTATATTTCACAAGTTATATTAAAAAGGAAGAATAAAAATGAATTAAGATAAAATAGAGTGCTCGGCACACTGAGTGGCATAACTTGCTCGGCTACACTGTAGTCGGGTAAGGGGTGTCACATTTAGTGGTATCAGAGCGCGGTTTAGACGTTTCTGGACCTAGATAGATTGCATATCATGCATTGCATTCATAAGAGTCGAGGTGACACTATTGCAGATCTGTATTTCCTGTTTATTTTAGGCTAGGGTATGGAATAAGAGAGTGAAGAGACAATGAGATAGCGAATGGAGATGAGAAGCAGACTGTATTTAAGATGAAAAAGGATGAGTACATAATTGTTTAATGATAGGATTTTGACTAAGGAGAAAGTAAAGTAGGATAATACGGGAAGGTGAAGAAATAAAGAGGTAGCAGTTCCTTGGCTATTTACATTGGGTAAATTTCGAGGACGAAATTTAAATAAGAGGGGAAGAGTTGTAACACCCTCCCGGTAGCAATTCCGCACAGTCTATTGTTCTGGTGACCGGTGTCAATCCGGACAGCTAGAACGATCGTAAAAATATTCAAATCAAAGTGAGGGACCATAATTAACTCAAATATTAATGAGAAAAATTTAGCAAAAATTTTAGAAATAAAATACAGTTAAGTCAAAAGAGTGCCCAAGCGATGGGTAACTGTGAGGTAAGTTGCGCTTCGCAACGAGGAGCCCTAGACCCGGGGGAAAAGTTATAAAATAATTTTTGGGACTCCAGAGAAGGGTTATTGAGGTTCCCATGGCATTAGAATGCCAAGAAAATACCTAGAAAAAATTTTCAATCGATACAGACAATTTTGACCCGTTAAGCCAAACGGAGGGCATTTTGGTCATTTCGCCTTCAGAGGTGATTTTTGGCCGACTTGTCCAGTTAAGTAAATAATTAATATGACATAAAATATGAAGAAATATTGCTAAAAATTAAATTGAAATGTGGTAGAAAAGAAAAGCAAAGAAAAATCAAAATAATGCAAATAATGACATCACATGATGTCATTTATAAATTACCAACCAATCACAAGCTAATAAGCTTTCTTTAATACTTAAAAGAGACAAATTAAAGACCAAAGGAAAGGAAAAAAACGTGAACAGCCAGCTTCATCCTCCCAACCAGCCGAAAATGTCTTTCTCTCCTCCATAAACATTTTCTTTCATCTCTCTTTCATTCCCATGAATTCTCACCATTAAAACCTAAATTGCCTTCATTAAAAATTGTTTACCTCTTTTGGGGAAGTGTTTGGTTACTAAGAAAAGTTAAGGAAATGAAGGATTGTTAAGGGACAAAAAGCTCATGCAAAGGTTAGTGCTTACTTATGCTAATATTCCTTTATTTCCATGTTAAGGACTTGAATTTAGTATGAAATTGTAAGTTAAATGGACTAAATTCATGTGTATACATACCATGGATTTCAGCTGCCCTAAGGAAGGAATAGGATTGAGTGTTGATGATGGACTTAGAATGAATTAGAGCTTATGTTTAAAGTGTATAAACACATATATAATGAATGGAAGTGTGTAACTAAGGTATATGGGTGAATTGCAATGAGAAATTAGGGTTTTAAGGGTGAAAATTGGACTTGGCATTTGAATTGAGTAATGGACATTTTAGTGGTCAATTAGTGACCATTTTAGGTATGTTGACCATGAATTGGACTGAAAAATAGGATTGCAAAGTGAAGATGTAGGCTGCCCTAGGACAGCAGCAGAGGGACTGAAAATTCAGTCTAATTACACAGCCATAACTTGGGCTGTGTTGGTCCGATTGGTGTTTGGCCAATTGGACATGAAACTTGGCTTATAATGGCACATTTTTGCTGAAGAAACCATGCCCAAAAGACCAAAGCAAGTGGACCAAAACTTGGCTCCAATCCGGACACCTGCAATGACCTCAGAATGACCAAATGAACAGTAACTGTTCATTTGGCCATAACTCACTGTAGATTTGGTCAATTGACCTGAAATCTTTACAGCAATAAGTTAAGATATAGACAAACAACTTTCATGAAGAAACCTACCCCAAATTATGACCAGAACCTAACCCAAATGGCAGTCACAGTCACTGTTCAAACCTGCAACTCTGCAGATTTTCATTTGAGCAGTAATGTTTGGATGGCTATAACTCCCTCTAGAAAACTCGGATTTAGGCGATTCTTGAACCGATGGAAACCTAAGGCATAGTAGAACATTTCATATGAAGAAAGTTAGGCCAAATTATGAACTTAACTTGATCAAATTACTGACCAAAGTTGGACCAAAATCTGCCAAAACCCAAAAGTGCAGCATGAACAGTGTACGTGAACAGTAAACTTATTTTGGCCATAACTTGAGTTACAAAACTCCAAATGGAGTGATTCAAAAAAGGAAATTCAACTAGACAGAATAAGGAACAACTTTCATGTTTACCATTTCCTCAAATTCCCACTGTAAAAATAACAAATGGAATAGTAAAGATGAAGCATGAAAACCGAAAATTTTGTTCAATTAGCTTTAAGCTTAAAAATGGTATTGGCAACCAATACCAACAAGTTTGAAATACAAAATGTGGTATGATTGAGGTGTTAAAACCAATACACCTATTTTCTATCCAAAAGTCAACATTTTTGTTGACCAATGAGGTGAATAGTGACACCAAAACCAAAAATTGGCAATTTTGCCAAAATGACCTAAGCTTTGAGAAAGTGACTAAAACCAACAAGTTTTGAATACAAAATGTGGTATGTTGGGAGTACTAAAACCAATGTACCTATTATTTATGCAAAAGTCAACATTTTAGTTGACTAATGAAATGAATAGTGACATGAAAACTTGAAATTCAAAAATTGTGAAACTTAAAAGTGCAAAATGCCCTAGTAGGCCTAATGTGATTGGTTTGGATAGGTTGGCATGCCAATAGGGTATTGTTTTAGCAGTACTGTGAAAGGCTTTATGCCTGTATTCATGGCTTTATGCCCGTATTCATGGCTTTTATGCCCGTATTCATGGATTATATGCCTGATTATGTGATATCATGGCTTTTTAGCTATCTCGATCGCATACATGGTTGGCGTCTGCCCCATGGTATGATCGCCGAGGCACGCGTGTCCAAAGCCAACGACTGTTATCCATCCAATCGTCCAAAGAGGTTACTTGGGCATGGAAAAGTATAACTGTGATTGAACTGATTATTAAAGAAAATACGAAAATTAAGTATCAGGAATGATTACAAAAATACAAAGAAGCTCAAGATCATGAAGAAAATAATTAACGAAATGCATGAAGAAGTTAATATCATAAAACATGATTAGCACTCGACTACACAATAAGTTAGTAATTATTCATTTCTTATGAACACAATAGCAAGGAAATTATTATTTTTATTTGCATATTGTATTTTCTTTTATTATTGGCACCACTAAGCTTAGCGCCGCTTGCAACGCGTAGGTACCAAGATTTGGACAGAGGGCCCAGAGACCACGATTGGGTAAGGCCGTTCACGATTCGCATAGTGTCCGTGTCACCTCAACTTCTGCAGTGCATTGGTAGGACACTAGGTGTCATTTTGGCATTCTGTAATAAATTTTGATTTTCTCATATGTAATGAAATTTATGTAATGTATTTTGATTTTCATGTAAATAATGCAAATTTGTGTTTGTAAATGGAAAAGTGAATATTGATCTGTAACTGGTACATGATTATCAAATGAGGTGAATGATTGAGAAATGAATGTGAACTGAAAAATATTGAGATTTTGATAAATGGAGTTGAGATGAATGAATAAGAATATAAGAAGTGTTTTTCACAGGTTCCGAAGAACTGTTTTCTCCATTTTTAGCAGATCACGATTTTCTATAAAATTTTCGGAACCTCAAATAAATTATAATTTCGACAAAAGGCTTAAATAAATTATATTTCACAAGTTATATTAAAAAGGAAGAATAAAAATGAATTAAGATAAAATAGAGTGCTCGGCACACTGAGTGGCATAACTTGCTCGGCTACACTGTAGTCGGGTAAGGGGTGTCACAGAGACATGATATCAACTCTTAATATCATCAGAATTCTTTCTTATCATAAATGATTTCTCTAAATCATTTTATGCACCTCATAGACCATGGTTAACACCTAGCATAACATGCCATGATCACCCAATTAGTAATAAGGTTTACCTTAAATGAACCTATAATCATATGTTACCATGCACTAGAATCTCTCTGCTACAAAATCCCAATTCAAGCTGGAGTCATGGTTTATGTTAAACCCCATTTGCTATGAATATTATGTTCTCTTTTAATTCCAGTTCTTGATTAAAAAGATTTTCTCATCAGAAACTCTTTTCTGATTAAATCTATTTGTCATGGCCAGGAACATGAAACATCAAGAACAATTAAATGAACATAGGATTTTATCCCTATTTACTTAGAGGAATAGATTTCATCTTGATTAACACCTACCTCCATATATAACTAGTAGGAGCCAACACATGCCCATATACCCATACACAGTACAAGTATGAAAGCAGTATCAAACTCAAACCACCTATATATAAGATAATTGTGCTATCTTAGGTCTAAAGATTATATGCACTGATATGATTTATGACAATGCATTGACAATAGTAAACTCCATGTGCTTGTCATAAGTGTCACTGGTTCGACCTACTTATCATGTATAAGTGCCTATCATGTTTGTTATATGGCATGAGACTCACCATTCCATCTTATTTACATCTCAAATAAATAACTTGAGAACAAGCATAATTATAATCTTTCTGGATAAGTCATGTCCTTATTGTGAAGTGTCGTCGATTGTGAACCAATTTATGATACTTTGTGCTAAAAATACTGTCACTCATATTCTTAACAACTTAAGAATAGAATTTCTAACAAAATATCAATGGACCTTTTCTATTATACATAAATATATTATGTAAACAGAAAAGTGAAAATGCCTTTTATTAATAAAACATGTACAAGATACATTCTAAATGATATGCTCTAGGGCATACTACTAACAATCTCCCACTAGCACTAGAGCCATTCATTGCAATATCTTAGACCTATCTTCTCAAGATGTCAGTCTAGCTGAGTTTGTGACATAGGCTTAGTGAATGGATCAGTTAGATTTTTAGCTAATGCTATTTTCTGCATGGCTACATCGCCTCACCCAATTATTTCTCTGATAATGTGGTAGCGCCTTTCTATGTGTTTGGATTTCTGGTGAGACCGGGGTTCCTTAGCTTGTATGATTGCTCCATTGTTGTCACAGTTAAGTGAAACTACTGACTCAATGGAGGGAACTATTGTAAGTTCTGTCACAAACTTCTTTATCCAAATAGTTTCCTTTACAGCATTTGATGCAGCAATATACTCAGCCTCTATAGTGGAATCTGCAGTCGTACTTTGTTTGGAACTCTTCCAACTAACTGCACTTCCATTACAAATGAACACAAACCTAGGGGTAGACTTTCTATCATCGATATCTGATTGGAAATCAGAATTAGTATAACCATCCAATTGCAAGTCTCTACCTCCATATATCAAGAATAAATCCTTAGTTCTTCCCAAGTACTTAAGGATATTCTTAACAACTATCCAGTGTTCCAAACCTAGATTGGATTGATAGCTGCTAGTCAAACTAACAGCATATGCGATATCCGGCCTAGTACACAACATTGCAGACATCAAACTTCCATTAGCCAAAGCATATGGAATCCTGGCCATTTTATCTCTTTCTTCAGGTGTCTTTGGAGACATCTCTTTAGAAAGGTGGATACCATGTCTCACTGGTAACAATCCTCTCTTGGAATCAAGCATATTAAACCTCTTTAACACCTTTTCCAAGTATAGACTTTGGGATAAACCAATTATTCTTTTTGCTCTATCTCTGTAAATGCTAATCACAAGAATATAGGTTGCCTCCCCTAAGTCTTTCATGGAGAATATATTTGACAACCATACCTTTATAGTTGTCAACATACCTGTGTCATTACCTATCAACAGAATGTCATCCACATATAAGACAAGGAAAGTGATAGCACTATCACCAACCTTCTTATATACACATGGCCCATCCTCATTTTTGATAAAGCCAAATGACTTAATGACTTCATCAAAATGGATGTTCCAACTCCTCGAAGGTTGTTTTAACCCATAAATGGATCGCTTTAGCTTACGCACTTTGGAACCATCTTGGGATTCAAAAACCCTTGGTTGTTCCATGAAAATATTTTCTTCAATGAATCCATTGAGAAAAGTTGTTTTGACATCCATCTGCCAAATCTCATAATCATAGTATGCAGCTATCGCTAATAGAATCCTAATTGATTTAAGCATGGCAACAGGTGAGAAAGTCTCCTCATAGTCGATTCCTTGCCTTTGGAGAAACCCTTTCGCTATTAGCCTTGCCTTATAGGTGTCACACCCTACCCCTCTGTAAGGCATAACATGATCCCGTAGTATACCTAATGAATTATCAACTCCGTCTACTGATAACCCATTAAATATACTACAAGGGATTTTAAAAACTTTTCTTACTTCTTTTACAGTGGTGAGCACTATTTACAGGTGTTAAAAACCTTTTTGATCTGAAGTGATAGAACTAACACATTTGATTTATTTGGAATTTCAGAAAATTTTGGCGTAATGCCATCTGTATTTTGGATAAAACAGTTCTTCAGAAAACCTGTAAAAAGCACTTTAATTATTTTCCAAATCTCAACTCCAACATTTTTCTCAATACAACATATTTCTCAACTCAAATCCACAGTGATTTTTCAAAAGCCTATAGGAAATATAATACAATTTTTTTACAAGTCAAAATAACTCATAATTATTTTACAACCTCAAGTTACAATTTGAATTTACAACTGCTCAAATCAAAACAATATGTACATACAGTGGTCATACATTACAGTACAAAATGCAAAAAGGCAGTATACTCGTTATACCCGAAAAATCTCTTACTGGAGGTACTAGCACCTAGTCACGCTCTGCTCTGTCTGTCACTCGCGATAAAGAATAAAGCTATCGCTGAGACAATGTCTCAGTGGTGCACAACATTAACCAAATACAACTTTAAATCACAACTCATAAACCATATAAATAGTGGATACGTAAAACCATAGTTAAATTCAAGACAATGAATTTCATAAGGAATTTAAACTCCCATTATTATCAAAATTCATAATAACACAATTTAGTCAAATAGTTTAAGAATACCGTATTGCCAATTCATACACAATTTGATCAAATTACTGAATAACACAGTGTTGCCGATCAATATCACAATTTGATCAAATAACTGAATAATATCGTTTTGCAAATCAATAACACAATTCGATCAAATAACTGAATAATATCGTTTTGCAAATCAATAACACAATTCGATAAAATAATCGAATAATATCGCTTTGCAAATCAATAATACAATTCGATCAAATAACTGAATAATACAAAGGTTGCCAATTAATATCACAATTCGATCTAATAATTTAAGAATACAGTGTTTCCAATTAATATCACATTTTAATCCATGACACAATTTTTCCGTACATGCCGTGTTGTACACCACGACAAGACATACTCACCCCAATAATCGAAATCAATGAGGGAGGAAGCTAGCTATATAATGAGAACTCATCCACACTCACCTCAGACTGGTAAGTCAAGGAGGGAGGAACATAATCATACTCACCCCAGACTGATAAGTCAAAGAGGGAGGAATAATCACACTCACCCCATTAATGGAGGAGGAACATAGTATCAGTGTCATGCCAATTGTGAGTCAAAACAATTCCAAACATTTTATTCAAATGATCCGTAAGAATCCATTAAATTTCCAAAGTTATAATTTCATTCACAAAATGGCAACACAATTCGTAATTCACTTCAATTTCCACAAAAACCATTTACAGTGCTTTTCAATCAATAAGTATCCATCAATATCATTCAAACAATTTTTCACAGTTTCAAACCATTCACCATGTTTTTCAATCAATAAGTGTTCATCAAACACATTTCCACAATTTAAAACAATAATATACAAATAGTCAATATTTATTTCAATTGAAAAATTCAAGAGAAATAGTTGTTGTGCACAAACCTCTGATATTTGTCTCCTGGTCCTGACTCAGTATTTCTTTCCCTTTTGCTGAGTCCTTGTTAACTTATGGTTGGAGCTTGTTAAACCTTGCTTAAACTTCTTAAATTTGGTATCAAACTCTTCCTTGTGATGTGTAGACAAACTTTAATGAAGAACCCTAGGTGATTGGAGTTGAAATGGAGGAGTGCATGGAGCTTCATTGAAAAATGGCCATGGAGGATTTTGGGGAGTTTTTCATTCACGGCAAATGGAGGTTTCAATGTTGAAGATGATCTTTTAGTGGAGCAATCTGCCCACTTATGCTTATTTTTAATTCATTTTATGATTCTTAGTGGTCCACTTACTTACTTTAAATCATATAATATGTTGAATTTCCACTTATTCCACATTAAACCCTTCATTTTTGCTATTTATTTTAGGTACCACTAAACTAATTTTTCATTTTATTTTCTAAGTGTAATATTATTTATTTTTAATGGACATTTAGGTCAAAAGACAATTCGGGATGTCAAATGACCATAATGCTCCTGTTCGGGTTGCATTCCCGATTTTTCGGTAATACCGGGTTTTGTCTGTTTTTCGATTTCTCACTTTTCTTTGTACTAATTATTTAATTTTTCTTTGATATTTCTAATGATATTTATTCTTCAACAAGGGTCTATTTAAGTCCCAAAAAATGTTTTCCAGGGTTCCCCGCAGTCCAAGGCTAGTCAACGGTCCACGCCGTGGCTTCCTATGTCACCCATCGCTAGGGTTTTCTACGCTTAACTTGGTTACATTTCTTTGCTATAATTTTTCCTTTTGTTTTTCTTGTATTTTCTTTTCTTATATTTCATTATTTATGTCTCCTCATTCATATTGAAGTGTGGTTCTAGGCATTCTAGTTGTCTGACAAAGACTTAGACACCCTTACCCGACTACAAGCAGTGAGCAAGTTATGCCACTCAAGGTGCTGAGCACTCTATTTTATCTTAATTCATTTTTATCATAGTTTTGAAAATAATTTGTGAAATATAATTCATTTATTGAAATTGTAATTTATTTGAGGTTCCAAAATTTTAAAGAAAATCCTACAGAGTACCGCTAAAAATGGAGAAAACTGTTCTTCAAACTCGTGAAAAACACTTCCTATATTCTTATTCATTCATCTCAACTCCATTTATCAAAATCTCAATATTTTTCAGTTCACATTCATTTCTCAATCATTCATTTCATGTGATAATCATATATATATCACGGATAAACATTCACTTTTTCATTTACAAACACAATTCTCATTATTTACATGAGCATCAAATTACATTTCATAAGTTCATTTACACATGAGAAAATAAGATCAATTACAAAATACCAAAATGACACCTAGTGTCCTACCAATGCACTGTAGCCTGTGAGGTGACATGGACATTATGCAGAACTGCAGGATGGACTTACCCAATCTGTGGTCTACTGGCTCTCGATCAAGATCTTCAAGCACTCACGCTGCAAAAAGCGACGCTAAGCATAAAGCTTAGTGGTGCAAATAATGCAAGAAAATATAATATGCAAATAAAAATCATAATTTCTTAGCCATTGTGTTCATAAGAACTGAATAATTACCAACTTAATGTTTAGTCGAGGGCTAATTACGTTTTATGATATTAACTTCTTCATGCCTTTTGTTAATTATTTTCTTCATGATCTTGAGTTTCTTTGTATTATATCATAATCATTCCTGATATTTAATTTTCGCATTTTCTTTAACAATCAGTTCAATTACAGTTATACTTTTCCATGCCCAAGTAACCTATACTGAACGACTGGACTGGAGAACGGGTCGTTGGCGCTAGACACCGCGGTGCCTTGGGCCGTCATACCATGGGACGCAGAACGTCAACCACGTATGCGGTCAGTATGGCTAAAAAGCCATGATATCACATGATCGGGCATGAAAGCCATGAATACTGGCATAAAAGCCATGAATACGGGCATAAAGCCATGAATACAGGCATAAAGCCTTTTGCAGTACTGCTAAAACAATACCCTATTGGCATGCCAAACTATCCAAACCAATCTTGTTAGGAATACTAGGGCATTTAATACTTTAAAATGTTAATATATTGTGCTTTATGACTTCATTATTTCATGATAAATTTCAATCATAATTCATACATTCATTTGATCATTTATATGATCACAATTCACATCAATTATTTTTTTATACCATTGTACTCAAAATACTTCTCCTCTTTACAATAATGAGAACTAATGTCTCATTCATACATTAATATGGTTTATTTATCCATTCATTATGTTATTCATATTGATCACAATTCTAAACAATGGTTCACATGTACCATTGTATTCAAAACATTTTTCCTTTCTCATTTATACATTCAAGAATCTACTTATGTAATTACAAATTTTATATTTCAAGTTGAGTTACTAATATTTTATGAATTCCATTTGTGATGGGCATATATGCCCTAACTATCTATTCACATCAATTAGGTGACTTATTTTTCATGTTTCAAGTAATCCATGAATATTTCATGGATTTCAAATTTATGGCCTAAATTTCTTTTTAACAATTTTGACTAGGATGCATAGTCCATATTTGTCATACAATTCTAAGCATTTAAGCTTAGAATTGGTTCTAGGTCTTCATCTTAATTCACTAATCATTTTGATTACTATTCACCATACTAGTCAACCAAAATGTTGACCTTTTATACTTAATGGATATATTAATTCTAATTACACCAAGATCCCACATTTTGAGTTTTACATTTACTAGTATTAATTGCCAATTGCAATTTAAAGTCCCTAGATGCATTACTAATTTCAAAATTTGAATTTCAAGTTTAGGTGTCAATATTCACCTCAATGGTCAACAAAAATGTTGACTTTTGCATAGACAATAGGTACATTGGTTTTAAAACTCACGATGTACCACATTTTGCATTTAAAACTTGTTGGAATCAATTACCAAATCCATTTCCAAGCTTATTTCAAGTTTTCATGTCACTATTCACTTCATTAGTCAACTAAAATGTTGACTTTTGCATAGAAAATATGTACATTGACTTTGGCACTTCAAACATACTACATTTTTCATTTAAAACTTGTTGGTTTTGGTCACTTTCTCAAAGCTTAGGTCATTTTGGCAAAATTGCCAATTTTCGCTTTGGTGCTCGAAGTTGCACTGTTTCATTGGTCGATTTACTGTTGGAATTTGACAAAACTTCCTTCATAGAAAATGTTCCTTATTTTGTCTAGTTGAATTTCTTTTTTTGAATCACTCCATTTGGAGTTTTGTAGCTCAAGTTATGGCCAAAATAAGTTTACTGTTCACGTGCACTGTTCATGCTGCTATCATGGGTTCTGGCAGATTTTGATCCAAATTTGGTCAGTAATTTGATCAAGTTAAGTTCCTAATTTGGTCTAACTTTCTTCATATGAAATGTTCTACTATGCCTTAGGTTTCCATCGGTTCAAGAATCGCCTAAATCCGAGTTTTCTAGAGAGAGTTATAGTCCTCCAAACATTGCTGCTCAAATGAAAATTCTGGAAATCTCAGTACAGTAAACTTCACTTTGCTCAATGATTTGATTAGGTTCTGGTCATAATTTGGGGTAGGTTTCTTCATGAAAGTTGTTTGTCTATGTCTTAACTTGTTGCTGTAAAAATTTCAGGTCAATTGACAAAATCTACAGTGAGTTATGGCCAAATGAACAGTTACTGTTCATTTGGTCATTTCTGCAGGGGCTGTTTGCAGGGTATCCGGATTGGGGCCAAGTTTTGGTCCTCTTGCTTTGGTCTTTTGGACATGGTTTCTTCAGCAAAAATGTGCCATTATAAGCCTAGTTTCATGTCCAATTGGCCAAACACCAATTGGACCAACACAGCCCAAGTTATGGCAGTGCAAGTGGACTGAATTTTCAGTCCCTCTGCTGCTGTCCTAGGGCAGCCTACCTCTTCACTTTGCAATTCTATTTTTCAATCCAAATTGTGCTTAACTTACCTAAAATGGTCACTAATTGACCATTATAATGTTCTTTAATCAATTCAAATGCCAAGTCCAATTTTTCACTTCTCAAAACCCTAATTCCTATCTCCATTTCACCACATGCTTGAATTTACTAACTAATCCATTTTACTTATATTTATATACTTTAAACATAATCCCTAGTGCACTCCAAGTCCATTAAAGCACTAAATCTTGTTCCTTACTTAGGGGCAGCCGAAATCCATGGGCCACATACACTTAGTTTTTGTTCATTTAAGTCACAAGTTCTTACTCAATTCAAGTTGCTAATCATGAAAGTAAAAAAAAAAAATTTGGGTATCTAATGCACTAACCTCACTTAGGAGCTTTTCTCCCTTCCTCAAAGTCTTGGTTTCCTTTTCTTTTTGCTCCCACAATAATCACCAAGATGATAGAATGAATTTTTGTGTTGGTAATTAGGGTTTTTAGTGGAAGAAAGCTAAGAAAGATGAAGGATGAAAGGTTGTTAATGGTGGAATGGGTAAGGGTGAGTGGGTGGCGTGAAGAAGAAGAGAGGGAGCTGGTTTTGGGTTTCTAGAATTCTGCCTCATTACCCATTTTTATTTCATTTTAATGGACTTGCTTAAATTTGATTGGCCAATACACTTTTAATTACCTAAGCATGACATCATAATTCCCAATTTAGCTCCTTTTTCTTTCTTTTCTTTTCTATCAAGTTTCAATTTAATTTCTAGTAATGTTTATTCATATTTTATGTCATATTAATTATTTACTCAACTGGACAAATCGGCCAAAAATCACCTCTGAAGGCGAAATGACCAAAATGCCCTCCGTTTGGCTGAACGGGTCAAATTTGTCTGTACCGATTGAAAAATTTTTCTAGGTATTTTCTTGGCATTCTAATGCCATGGGAACCTCAATAACCCTTCTCTGGAGTCCCAAAAATTATTTTATAATTTTTCCCCCGAGTCTAGGGTTCCTCGTTGCGAGAACCGCAACTTCCTCCTCTGTTACCCATCGCTAGGCACCTACTGCTTAACTTGGTTGTATTTTATTTCAAAAATTTTTACTAAATTTTTCTTATTAATATTTGAGTTAATTATGATTCCCGACTTTAGTTTAAATATTTTTCCAGATGTTCTAGCTGTCCGGACCGACACCGGTCACCGAATAAAGAGAATGTACGGAGTTGCTACTGTGAGGGTGTTACAACTCTTCCCCTCTAATTTAAATTTCGTCCTCAAAATTTACCTGACTTAAGTAATCGAGGAGTTGCTACCTCCTTGTTTCTTCACTTCCTTGTATCGCCTCATCAGTGTCTGGGTTTGGCTCCTCCTGAGCTTCCATAGCATATACTTGTGGTGCCACCACGACTGGGCTTTTCAACCGTCTCGAAACAATCTTACGTGTAATGTCACCAAGCCGCTCTACCCAATCTTTTACCCCTTTGAACTATAGGGGAAGGTCTATCAACTTGTACCGGAGCTATTGAACCATTCCTCTGAGGGCAATCTCTTATGAAATGATCCGTAGCCCCACATTTGAAACACTCTCCAGTTAATAAATGACACTCCCTCTGTGTCTTCTACCACAATGCATACATTCAGCTTTGGGGTTGATCCTTGTTATTGTGCTCGGGAACTAGCTATAGATATTCCAATCTAGCCTCTGTGGCCCTGTGTCTGATCTTGTGAACTAGAACCCTTAAACTTCTTACTATCAGTTGGTATACTTGACTGTCCTGGGCCCCTCTTCTGCTGTCTCTCCCTTCTGGTCTGCTCACTGATTCTTACCTTTTCAACCTTTATTGCAACTTCCACTAGCTTGGTAAATTCTGTGATTCCCAAGGCAGTGAGCTGGATCTTGATGTTGTCATTTAGTCCCTCTTCAAATCTCTTGCACCTTTCGGCTTCATTAGGGACTATCTCCCTTCCATAGCGGCTCAATCTTACGAATTCCTTCTCATATTCGGCCACTGACAACTGTCTCTGCCTCAGGTTAATAAACTCTCTTCTTCTCTCTTCTAGGTATACATTACCCACATATTTCTTCTTAAATTATGAAAAAAAGAAGTCCCAAGTTACAGCTTCTGGCTGCACTTCACTGGACACAGTGTCCCACCATTCGTAGGCATCGTCTTGTAACAAGGATACAAAGAGCCTTCTAAGTTACGCTCGCCTGGGTGCAAGTGGAGTTGTTTTAAGACTCGCCTGCCTGCTCAACCAATTTTCGGCTGCAACAGAGTCATCTTCTCTCTTGCCATAGAAATCCACTGCTCCAAAAACTTTCTTAGTCTTTCCAGGTGTGATTTCTGCTGTGGAGCTGGTGGTGGTGGTGGTGGTGCTGGCATTACCCCGGCCATTTGTCTAAAGAAGTCGGCCATTTGTTGAAACATGGCCTATGGAGGCTAAGCAGGCTCTGCTTGAGCTGGTGGAGCAGATTCTCTCATGCCCCGGGCCTCACCGCCTGGTGGAGCATGACTCTCCACTTCCTCCTCGACTGCTCTCTGAGATGAAGGGTCCATATCCTATTCAAAATAAGAAAGATAAATAGATCTGCATTAGTGTCACCTCGACTCTTACAAATGCAATGCATGGTATGGACTCAATCTAGGCCCAGAAACGCCTAAACCGTGCTCTGATACCACTAAATGTGACACCCCTTACCCGACTACAGTGTAGCCGAGCAAGTTATGCCACTCAGTGTGTCGGAGCACTCTATTTTATCTTAATTCATTTTTATCATAGTTTTGAAAATAATTTGTGAAATATAATTCATTTATTGAAATTGTAATTTATTTGAGGTTCCGAAAATTTTAAAGAAAATCCGCAGAGTACCGCTAAAAATGGAGAAAACCGTTCTTCGGAACCTGTGAAAAACACTTCCTATATTCTTATTCATTCATCTCAACTCCATTTATCAAAATCTCAATATTTTTCAGTTCACATTCATTTCTCAATCATTCATTTCATGTGATAATCATATATATATCACGGATAAACATTCACTTTTTCATTTATAAACACAATTCTCATTATTTACATGAGCATCAAATTACATTTCATAAGTTCATTTACACATGAGAAAATAAGATCAATTACAAAATACCAAAATGACACCTAGTGTCCTACCAATGCACTGTAGCCTATGAGGTGACATGGACATTATGCAGAATCGCAGGATGGACTTACCTAACTGTGGTCTACTGCTCGATCAAGATCTTCAAGCACTACGCGTTGCAAAAGCGACGCGCTAAGCATAAAGCTTAGTGGTGCAAATAATGCAAGAAAATATAATATGCAAATAAAAATCATAATTTCTTAGCCATTGTGTTCATAAGAACTGAATAATTACCAACTTAATGTTTAGTCGAGGGCTAATTACGTTTTATGATATTAACTTCTTCATGCCTTTTGTTAATTATTTTCTTCATGATCTTGAGTTTCTTTGTATTATATCATAATCATTCCTGATATTTAATTTTCGCATTTTCTTTAACAATCAGTTCAATTACAGTTATACTTTTCCATGCCCAAGTAACCTATACTTCAACGATCGGATCGAGAACGGGTCGTTGGCGCCGACACCGCGTGCCTCGCCGTCATACCATGGGACGCAGTAACGCCAACCACGTATAGCAAGATGGCTAAAAAGCCATGATATCACATGATCGGGCATGAAAGCCATGAATACCGCATAAAAGCCATGAATACGGGCATAAAGCCATGAATACAGCATAAAGCCTTTCGCAGATCGCTAACACAATACCCTATTGGCATGCCAAACTATCCAAACCAATCTTGTTAGGAATACTAGGGCATTTAATACTTTAAAATGTTAATATATTGTGCTTTATGACTTCATTATTTCATGATAAATTTCAATCATAATTCATACATTCATTTGATCATTTATATGATCACAATTCACATCAATTATTCTTTTATACCATTGTACTCAAAATACTTCTCCTCTTTACAATAATGAGAACTAATGTCTCATTCATACATTAATATGGTTTATTTATCCATTCATTATGTTATTCATATTGATCACAATTCTAAACAATGGTTCACATGTACCATTGTATTCAAAACATTTTTCCTTTCTCATTTATACATTCAAGAATCTACTTATGTAATTACAAATTTTATATTTCAAGTTGAGTTACTAATATTTTATGAATTCCATTTGTGATGGGCATATATGCCCTAACTATCTATTCACATCAATTAGGTGACTTATTTTTCATGTTTCAAGTAATCCATGAATATTTCATGGATTTCAAATTTATGGCCTAAATTTCTTTTTAACAATTTTGACTAGGATGCATAGTCCATATTTGTCATACAATTCTAAGCATTTAAGCTTAGAATTGGTTCTAGGTCTTCATCTTAATTCACTAATCATTTTGATTACTATTCACCATACTAGTCAACCAAAATGTTGACCTTTTTATACTTAATGGATATATTAATTCTAATTACACCAAGATCCCACATTTTGAGTTTTACATTTACTAGTATTAATTGCCAATTGCAATTTAAAGTCCCATAGATGAATTTCTAATTTGAAATTTTGAATTACAAGAATTCGTGTCACAATACAACTCAATGGTCAAAAAAAATCAAGACAATTGCATATACAATAGGTACATTGGTTTTAACACTCACGATGTACCACATTTTTCATTTAAAACTTGTTGGAATCAATTACCAAATCCATTTCCAAGCTTATTTCAAGTTTTCATGTCACTATTCACTTCATTAGTCAACTAAAATGTTGACTTTTGCATAGAAAATATGTACATTGACTTTGGCACTTCAAACATACTACATTTTTCATTTAAAACTTGTTGGTTTTGGTCACTTTTTCAAAGCTTAGGTCATTTTGGCAAAATTGCCAATTTTCGGTTTTGGTGCTCCGAAGTTGCACTGTTTCATTGGTCGATTTACTGTTGGAATTTGACAAAACTTCCTTCATAGAAAATGTTCCTTATTTTGTCTAGTTGAATTTCTTTTTTTGAATCACTCCATTTGGAGTTTTGTAGCTCAAGTTATGGCCAAAATAAGTTTACTGCTCACGCAATCGCTCATGCTGCTATCATGGGTTCTGGCAGATTTTGATCCAACTTTGGTCAGTAATTTGATCGAGTTAAGTTCCTAATTTGGTCTAACTTTCTTCATATAAATGTTCTACTATGCCTTAGGTTTCCATCGGTTCAAGAATCGCCTAAATCCGAGTTTTCTAGAGAGAGTTATAGTCCTCCAAACATTGCTGCTCAAATGAAAATTCTGGAAATCTCAGTACAGTAAACTTCACTTTGCTCAATGATTTGATTAGGTTCTGGTCATAATTTGGGGTAGGTTTCTTCATGAAAGTTGTTTGTCTATGTCTTAGCTTGTTGTTGTAAAAATTTCAGGTCAATTGACCAAATCTACAGTGAGTTATGGCCAAATGAACAGTTACTGTCCTGGCATAACTATACCAAAACAGATGCCGTTGGTAACTATTCTTAGCTAGGTATACTATCGGGTAGTACGTAGCTCTACACAATAATCTCAAGTCAGTACTGTAATCTGTAGCTTACAGTATAAACATCAAGAACATTGCATAGTTACTACGATACATCCCAATAGATCAAATTTTCCTATCTTTTATCCTTTTTGAATTCACTGATATTCGAATCTTATTCTGATTACAATATCCATTAGCAATTTCTAACAGTAACCTCCTTGCCCTTATCAAGAGCAACTCCATTATCGCATCTTACTTTACGTCCTCTTGCCTTACATTAAGTAGGCTCACTAATTAGCTTTATAATTTATGGTGTGTTAGAAAATACTTTTCGCCGATAAACTCTTTCAAAACTAATTTCACTTATTATCACAATCCTTATCTTAAGGACTAATCACTAATGCATCAAAATTTATTCCCCTGTAAAGGAATAACAACAGAACATGTAGTTCTAACACTAACATAAAAGTATGCAAACTCGTGTCAAACAATACATATATATATCTTAGTTGCTAATTGAGAAAGAACAAACAATGATGTAAAAAGTCTCACCTCTTCTCTCACAGATAACGTATACTCTAGCCGAGCATCACCTGCTCCGCCGATTCACAAGATCGACTTCTAGGTGTACTACCCTACCTCTACCTCGCCTCTACTAACTGATGGTGAACTATTTGGGGTAGAAACTTGGGTTGATCCCTTTGGTGTAGTAAATGATCCGTAACGACTGGATTTACACAATCCCTAGCAAATGGCCGCTCTCCACGCTTAAAACATGCTCCTATGGCTCTATAACATACCCCACTATGTGGTTTACCACAAGTTTCACAAAATCGATCCGACAAACGCATTCCCGGGTTTCTCATGAGTTTGTCGATCCGATCGAGGTGGTTTCTATCCAAAAGATCTATCTCTACTGACTTCTTACTATCTCCGTCAGTATCCCCAAAGTTTTTCCTCTTCCAAGAGGGACCACTAGAACTCTGTCACGACTTTCCCTCTTTTTCTGCCTTCTCTGATTTCTTTTTCTCAAGAGCTGCTTCAGATTCAATTCTTTCTAATTCTAGTGCTTGAGAAATAAGTTCAGAGAAGTTGTTATGTTTGAATCCGACCACTTGTAATCTGATACTAGGCTTCAAGCTGATTTCAAACCTCTTGCATCTCTCCCTACTGGTAGAGAGTAGACTTAATGCATAATGGCTCAAAGTGGAAAAATTCCTTTCATATTCAGCCACCGACCGCTCCCTGCTTTGCATTTAGGAACTCTTGCAGCTTCCGGTCTACATAAGCATCGTGACATATTTCTGCGAATTCCCGAGGAAGTCATTCCATGTTAGCACTACATGTTCTACTGCATCGTGGGGAATGGTTTTCCACTACCATAAGCATCCTCAGAGCAAAGATATCGAGTATTCAAATCTAAGCTCCTCTCAGGCAGTGTAGTTTCTTGAATACCCTATCCATCCTTTCTAACCACTGCTCGCTCTAGAGGATCTATCGTCCCTTGAACTCAGAGCCCCATATTTCATTAATTTGTCATATTGTCTAGCGTAAGATCGTGGTTGTACCACCGTGTCTGTATTGGGACTTGAGTAGGCACATTACGCCATTTGTTGGAACATTGCACCGCTGTTGAGCTTAATCGAGCAGAATCTGCATCATGCTGGTGTCTTTGAACCATCGACATTATGTAGGGTGGGCATCCCCTTGCACCTCAGCCTCTATAGATTGATCGACTGAACGATCACCCTCTTCCATAGTTAATTCGAGGATCTTAGACCTCCTGTACAATAATACAAGGAGATTTCCTCCCGTTAGTGCATATTTATAATGTAATGTACTGTATGTATCAACCAATGATATTGAGCAAATATTGTGAAGAAAGAATATTCAAATAACATGTGAAAGAATTTAAAAACTTTGCTCGATACCATTAAAACATGTCACACCCTACCCTCTCAGAAGGCATAACATGATCCCGTAGTATACCTAATGAATTACCAACTCCGTCTCATCGATAACCCATTAAATATACTACAAGGGATTTTAAAACTTTTCTTACTTCTTTTACAGTGGTGAGCACTGCATGTGTGTTAAAAACCTTTTGATCCAAGTGATAGAACTAACACATTTGATTTATTTGGAATTTCAGAAAATTTTAAGTGTAATGCCATCTGTATTTTGGATAAAACAGCTTCTTCGTAAAATCAGAAAAGCACTTCAATTATTTTCCAAATCTCAACTCCAACATTTTTCTCAATACAACATATTTCTCAACTCAAATCCACAGTGATTTTTCAAAAGCTGAGATATAGGAAATATAATACAATTTTTTACAAGTCAAAATAACTCATAATTATTTTACAACCTCAAGTTACAATTTGAATTTACAACTGCTCAAACCAAAACAATATGTACATACAGTGGTCATACATTACAGTACAAAATGCAAAAAGCGGTATACTCGTTATACCCGAAAAATCTCTCGCTGGAGGTACTAGCAAATTTAGTTCACGCTTTGTCTGTCTGCTCACTCATGATAAAGAATAAAGCTATCACGAGACAATGTCTCACAGTGCACAACATTAACCAAATACAACTTTAAATCACAACTCATAAACCATATAAATAGTGGATACGTAAAACCATAGTTAAATTCAAGACAATGAATGTCATAAGGAATTTAAACTCCCATTCACAAATTATCAAAATTCATAATAACACAATTTAGTCAAATAGTTTAAGAATACCGTATTGCCAATTCATACACAATTTGATCAAATTACTGAATAACACAGTGTTGCCGATCAATATCACAATTTGATCAAATAACTGAATAATATCGTTTTGCAAATCAATAACACAATTCGATCAAATAATCAATAATATCGCTTTTGCAAATCAATAACACAATTCGATCAAATAATCAATAATATCGCTTTGCAAATCAATAATACAATTCGATTAAATAACTGAATAATACAAAGGTTGCCAATTAATATCACAATTCGATCAAATAATTGAAGAATACAGGTTGCCAATTAATATCACAATTTAAGCCATGACACAATTTTTCCGCATATGCCGTGTTGTACACCACGACAAGACATACTCACCCCAATAATCGAAATCAATGAGGAGGAAGCTAGCTATATAATGAGAACTCATCCACACTCACCTCGCATCGTAAGTCAAGGAGGGAGGAACATAATCATACTCACCCTGCATCGATAATTCAAAGAGGTAGGAATAATCACACTCACCCCATTAATGGAGGAGGAACATAGTATCAGTGTCATGCTAATTGTGAGTCAAAACAATTCCAAACATTTTATTCAAATGATCCGTAAGAATCCAATAAATTTCCAAAGTTATAATTTCATTCACAAAATGGCAACACAATTCGTAATTCACTTCAATTTCCACAAAAACCATTTACAGTGCTTTTCAATCAATAAGTATCCATCAATATCATTCAAATAATTTTTCACAGTTTCAAACCATTCACCATGTTTTTCAATCAATAAGTGTTCATCAAACACATTTCCACAATTTAAAACAATAATATACAAATAGTCAATATTTATTTCAATTGAAAATTCAAGAGAAATAGTTGTTGTGCACAAACCTCTGATATTTGTCTCCTGGTCCTGACTCAGTATTTCTTTCCCTTTTGCTGAGTCCTTGTTAACTTATGGTTGGAGCTTGTTAAACCTTGCTTAAACTTCTTAAATTTGGTATCAAACTCTTCCTTGTGATGTGTAGACAAACTTTAATGAAGAACCCTAGGTGATTGGAGTTGAAATGGAGGAGTGCATAGAGCTTGATTGAAAAATGGCCATGGAGGATTTTGGGGAGTTTTTCATCCACGGCAAATGGAGGTTTCAATGTTGAAGATGATCTTTTAGTGGAGCAATCTGCCCACTTATGCTTATTTTTAATTCATTTTATGATTCTTAGTGGTCCACTTACTTACTTTAAATCATATAATATGTTGAATTTCCACTTATTCCACATTAAACCCTTCATTTTTGCTATTTACTTTAGGTACCACTAAACTAATTTTTCATTTTATTTTCTAAGTGTAATATTATTTATTTTTAATGGACATTTAGGTCAAAAGACAATTCGGGATGTCAAATGACCATAATGCTCCTGCTCGTTGCATTCTGATTTTTCTAATAATCTGGTTTTGTCTGCTTTTTCGATTTCTCACTTTTCTTTTTAATAATTATTTAATTTTTATTTGATATTTCTTATTATATTTATTCTTAAAAAATTGTATATTTAAGTCCCAAAAAATGTTTTCCATGGTTCCCCGCAGTCCGTGTATTAGTCAGTTGTCCACACCGTGGTTTCCCTAAGGGCCACCCATCGCTAGGGTTTTCGGCTCGCTTAACTTGGTTACATTTCTTTGCTATGATTTTTCATTTGTTTTTCTTGTATTTTCTTTTCTTATTTTCATTATTTATGTCTCCTCATTCATATTGAAGTGTGGTTCTAGGCATCCTAGCTATCCGGACAGCACTGGTCACCGGAACAGCAGAACGCACTACCGAACTTAGGGGTGTTACAATAGGTCTCTAACTTTCCATCAGAACCAATTTTTTTCTTAAAAACCCATTTGTTCCCTATAGGTATAATACTTTCAGGTGGGTCAACAAGATACCAAACTTGATTCTTATACATGGAATCAATCTCGGATTTCATAGCATCAATCCATTTTGAAGAGTCTATATCTGATATAGCTTCTTCATAGGTAAGTGGATCATCTCCATGATCAACTTCTTCATGGGTAGACAACTCTTTTTCTTCTTCATGAAGGAAACCATATCTCACTGGTGGGTGAGATACCCTAGTTGTTTTACGAGGAATAATTATAGATGTTTCATCAATAGGTGTAGGTTGACTAGATGGATCTATATCCATCTGATCTGTTGGTTGGTCAGAATTCTCCAATTCTAACTCTATTTGCCTTCCTTTGCCTCCTTCTTAAATAAACTGTTGTTCAAGAAATGTGGCATCTCTACTTATCACAACCTTTTGCGATGTAGGCAAATAAAAATAATATCCAAAATTATATTTTGGATATCTAACAAATCGACCATTTTCTGATCTGTTTTCCAATTTATTAGTGTTCAGCTTTTTGATATAAGCTGGACAACCCCAAATCTTAACATGCTTAAGACTTGGTTTTCTTCTATGCCATATCTCATAAGGTGTGGAAGATACTAATTTTGATGGAATCCTATTCAGAATATACAATGATGATTCTAATATAAATCCACAAAAGGAGATTGGCATATCAGTATAGCTCATCATACTACGTACCATATCCAATAGTGTACGATTTCTCCTTTTAGATACACCATTCAGCTGTGGTGTTCCTGGAGGAGTCAGTTGGGAAACAATGCCATGCTCTTTCAAGTGTTCATCAAATTCAGTACTCAAGTATTCACCTCCACGATCTGTTCGAAGAGCTTTAATACTTTTTCCTGTTTGATTTTCTACTTCAGATTTAAATTCTTTGAACTCTTCAAAGGATTCTTGTTTGTATTTCATCAAATACAAATACCCAAACCTTGATTTATCATCAGTAAAGGTAATAAAATAATGAAAACCGCCTCTAGCCATTTCTTTAAATGGACCACATACATCACTATGTATTAGCTCCAAAATATTTTCAGCTCTTAGCGCTTGGCCAAAAAAGGATGATCTAGTCATTTTGCCCTGAAGGCAGGTTTCACAGGTTGGAGTAGGTTTAGAACCCAATGAGGATAGAATCCCCATTTTCTCCAGTTTAGCAATCCTATCTTCTGCAACATGACCTAATCTTAAGTGCCAAATATATTTTGAACTTGAGTTGATTTTCATCATGGCATTGCATTCTTTTAGATTGCTATACTTTGGGCAGTTCCCTTTCCAGTGCCCATCCTGCTGGCAGTGAAAACACTTTCCTTTGCCTTCATCAGCTTTAGTCTTCCTTTTTATTTAGCTATTTTCTTGGAAGGAGCAGGAATCTGAGGTTTCTTTTTCTTATTGCCCTTCTTCTTATTAGACTTTCCAATAGAAGAAAATGCAATCAAAGCTACCTATTTTCCTTTATTGCCCGGCACATTCTTTTGGGCAATAACCAGCATGTTGAGTAAACCAGCCAAGGTGCATTCCTGCTTAGTCATATGGAAATTTGTCACAAAATTCCCAAATGACTCAGGAAGGGACTGAAGGATCAAATCTGTCTGCAAGTGGAAATCCATGTTAAAGTCAAGATGTTCTAGCTGCTTAATCAGTCGAATCATCTTGTAGACATGATACCCAAAATTCTATCCCTCAGACATCCTCATGCAGAATAGTTGTCTAGATATCTCATACCTAGCATTCCTATTGTGCTCACCATACAACTCTTGTAGGTGAAGGAGGATCTCACTCGCACTCTGCATGTTCTCATGCTACTTCTGTAACTCATTACTCATGGAAGCAAGCATGTAACACTTAGCTCTCATATCATGCTCCTTCCACTTGTCCAAAGTTTCATGTTCCTCTTGAGTGGCCTCTAAAGGTAAGGGACTAGGAACAATTGAGTCTAGAACATATCCCATATGTTCAAGGTTCAAGATGAGTTTCAAATTTCTTAGCCAATCAGATAGATTAGGTCCTGTCAACCTATTACGATCAAGTATGCTTGCAAGAATATTAGATGGTGGTGGTTGTTCTGTGCTCATTATTATCAGAAAATTAACTGCAGAAAATAACTAGATTAATTAGTAAATGTACCATGTAATTAACTAAAATGATTATGGTCTTTTAATCAAATTAGTCCTCTCACTGACTTAGCGAATCCTACACTTCCAAAGTAGAAAGCAAAAATCCTAATTGGATGGATTTCTAGTGGGTGATTGAATTCTTATAATCTTATTGATCATCCTCAGGCACATCCATTATTGGAATTACAATAAACTATAAGTGAGCAACTCCTTGCCCATCACATCTCATGTGAGGTTCAATCCTTTACCTAGCTCCTAATGCTCAAACTCTCAGGCACATCCATTATTGACTTATCTTGCATTAGTTAAGTTGATCCCATTGAGCCAATAAATATGCAAATAATTTTAATGTCCTAAAGCACATCCATTATTGGCCACCAAACCATTTACATATTTTGTAACATCCCCACTGTACGTGTTCTGTACGTTCTGTTGCTCTAGTAGCCAAATAACAGTCCAGGCAAGTCGAAATGTCTGGAACTACACTTCGGTGATAGTGAACAGACATATAATGATGAAATAAATAAAAAGAAAATACAACAAAAATCAAACAAAAATGAAAGAGAGAAAATGAAGCTAAGTTAAACGAAATGCACCACAATGATGGGTGATCAGACCGAAAGGCCGTTGTCACCCCAGACCATGGGAACCCTCTAAATTTAATTTTGAGACACAAATAAAGGTTTATTGAAATGTAATTGACAATAGAAATATCAAAGAAAAATTAATAGATTAGTACAAAAAAAATGAAAAATTGAGAAACAGACAAAAATCGGTGTTACCGAAAAATCGAGAATATAACCCGAAGTGGGGTATTTTGGTCATTTGACACATAGTGTTGCCTTTTGACCTCAATCTCCATTAAAAATAAATGATATTACACTTAGAAAATGTCAAAGAAAAATTAGAAAGTTAGTATAAACGAAAAATAAAAATTAAAGAAATCGGCGGTACAGGGAGTAAATCGGTGTTACCGAAAAAGTCCGAACTTGACCCGAAGAGGGGCATTTTGGTCAATTGACACCTAGAGTTAACTTTTGACTTAAATGTCCATCAAAAATGAAATTATAAATGAAATTGCAATTAAAGAAAATCATGAATTAATGTAATTTTTAATTGTGATTAGTGGGGCATTAGTGGAGTATATAAGGACCACTATGACAGATTTTTCCACTATTCATCTTTTTCCTCATTATTCTTCTTTGCCAAATTGAAATTTCTCCAAGCTTCATCCATGGTCGCTCCATATACAAGCCTTTATGTACCATTGATCAAGCCATGATTCCATGCAAGTATCTTCATTAAACTTAGTCTACACATCATGGGCAGCATGTAGGATGCAAGAAAGAGGAGTTTTGGTGAAGTTTAATCAAGCCCAAGTTGAGGTTAGTGCTTAATCTCCCCATTTTCTTTCATTAGATCTTGTTTTGAGCTTTGGGTGAGTTGATTTGTGAAGAAATTGAGTAAATTAATGTATATTTGGTGAGCCCTTCATTTCGGCAGCCAAGACATTCATTGGATTTTGATGTGTTTAAATGATGTAGATGAGTTTAAAGATGATGTTTGATATGGGTATATGTATGGGAAGTGATAGGACTTGAATTGATTGAAGTTGAGAAATTTAAATTATGGTTTGAAACAATTATTGGAGATTTGTGTTGTTGCTTCATTTTGGGCAGCCATGAACCCTTGTTGAGCTTGAGTTATTTTTACTTCTAATGAATGAAAATGAAGGTTGATTAATTCAAATGAAAGTTGTAGTAAGTTTGTATTTAAGTATGTGCATGTAGTGTTTAAATTAAGGGTGTGAAATGGAACCTTGATACCTTGAGCAAATTGCCATGTTTGGCAGCTCCTAATAGCATGAATTTGTGTGTGAACATGTGATTATTAATGGTATATGCTAATGTTAAATTGTGGGCAGCAAGTGTAAGTGACATTGAAGTATGAATATGTTGAAGTGTATGTGTAATATTGACATTGAAGTATGTTGAATTTTGGTGGAAGTGAATGTTGAACTTAATGATGAATTGTGTGCATTGAGCACTTGAACATTCTGCCCAGAATTGTTGCTAGAATTGTGTACAATAGATGTATGAAAGTGTTGTTGATTGAATATTGTAGTAATGAGGAGGAGAAGGAATATTAAATTGGGAGTGTATGAACTTTGTGCAGGTTGTGTATTGAAGGCAGCACCTAAATTAGGCCATAAGTGCCAAACTGTGAACCCAATTGGTATGAGGCCAATGGGGGGTGAAACTAGACACCAAGTAGGCCAACTTTCATGTAGAAAGGTTGTCAAAATTCTGCATAGAAACTGACCTTAAAAAGTGACCAAATCCGGATTAGTGCATTTAAGGCCTGAAAGCTGACCATTTGGGCAGCAGTTAGTGTTTAGGCAATAACTCACTCAAAACAGGTCCAATTGACCTGAAATTTTGACCATGAATAGTTAAGACCTATATCTACAAGTCTTATGAAGACACCCAAGCCCAGAAATGACCATAAGCAAGTAAAAAAGCTTGCACAAGTTTGGGTCCAAAAACTGGCCGAACCTAAAATGACCTAAAATGACCTAAAGTGACCAATTTTGATACATTTTGACCAGCAATAGTAAAATGACCATAACTTGGTCTACATAACTCAGAATGACCTGAAATTTTGCCCCGCGTTCCATAAGACATAGACCTACAAGTTTGTAGTTTGGACCGAAACCCAAAAACTGAGGAAACTAGGTCGTCCGGCTAGGTCAAAATAGTACACCGAAATCCGATAAATTGCAATAAAATGCAATACACTTGGAAATGAAATTGGTAACATATACCAACAATAAAGGGCTATAAAATGTGACATATTGGTAACATTATAATTGACTCAAGTAGAGTGAATCAAGGGTCAACATTATAGGTTAACTAATGAAATGAATTGAAGGGAATAGTACCAAGAGAAATAGGACTTTAAGCTAGACAAATCTAGCACACAAAAATTGAGAAATTGACCAAATTTTGCACCAAAGGTGCAATCTGTCCAATTTTAGTAAGTTGACCATAACTTGGTCTATACAACTCGGAATGACCTGAAATTTTGCCCCGCGTGCAATGAGACATAGAGCTACAATTTTGCTTCTTTGACCAGAAGCTAAAAACTAAGAGAAATAAGACTTTAAGCTAGACCAATCTAGCACACAAAAATTGAGAATTTAACATTTACATACAATGATGCTTGAAGCAATTTGGCAATGAAAGCCAACTTTTAAAAAAGGGTAAATTGCACTATATTAGCAGCATATTGAAATGCAAATTGTGACATGTTGATACTAGAATCAACTTATCCATGATGTATAAAAAGGTCAATATTTTCATTGATCAGTGAATTGTGTAATGACCAGTAAACCCTGAAAATAAAGTAATAAATATTTAATCTTGTAATATGCCCTAGTTTGCCTAGTTGACTAGTTTGGATAGGTTGGCATGCCAATAGGATTCTCGACAATGCTCAGAAATGACTTTACGTCATACATCGTGTTCTATGGCTTATTATGCCATACTATGATTTTAATAGCCTATGGCTATAAAGTTTGTGTTATTATACTCACTTTAATGTCCGATTGATTATATGGCTTTTAGCCACACCGCTTGCACACCGAGAGATACTTTGTGACCGATGGTGTGACGCCCGAGGTAATAGGTACCCAAAGTGCTAGTATATCCGCTTATCCACCGTCGTTGTATAGGCTATATGGGCAGTCATTTAAAACATTATTCAATTCAGTAAGCTAAGTTAAGTTAAGTATAATGAAATTTCAGTACAATTAAATTAAGTATTGAATGAATGAGTAAAAGAAATTAGCAAAAGAAACATAATAAAAATATAAATTGCAGAACCGTAGAGACTTGAAATACAATACAGTTAGAATAATTTATATACTGTTTAGTATTACTGAAAAGTTATAAATTAGGCACTTCCAAAGAGGAACAGACTAGTATATAATAAGATCGTTGATACTAGAAATACCATACCAAATTAAATTGATTCCTGGATATTCGAAATGATGAATTATTTCTTTCTTTATTTGTATATATTATTTCTTGTTATATTATTGCACCACTAAGCAGAAATGCTTAGCGCGATGGAATTGCTTCCTCGCTACAGTAATCAAGGTAAAACCAGAGATTGTCGATCGAGATTTTGGAGTCCGATCTGCGTATGTCGTAAGAATTGAAGGTTGTCACCTCCTCAGCAATGCATGTAGATAGGGCTCATTTTAAGCATGTTTTATAATCTGTACATTATAATTACTGCTATTATTGTAATGTGAATTAGTAACTGTAATTTTATTTGTATATTCTGTACTTGATAAATTTATGTACTTAGTTGGCAAATTATGCAAAATAATAAAATGTAAGAATTTTGATATATGAGTTAAGTATCTGATCATGATGATTCTGATTGAGATTGAGTATGAAAAATTTTGAGACTGATTCTGAGTTGTGAATTTGAGTATATATTGAAATTGTTTTTGGCAGGTTCAGAAGAACTGTTAGTCCAAATTACTGCCAGCACTCTGCTGGATTATCATTAAAATTTTTGAATTTTCCAAATTAATTAGATTTTGATAAAAGTAAAAATAGCCTAAACCTCAGATAAAGTTTTTGAACAAGTAAATCTAGAACTATAATGAAATCAGATAAGATCGGTGCTCAAGACGCTGTAGCACGCCTTGCTCGGTTACACTGTAGACGGGTGAGGGGTATTACATTTAGTGGTATCAGAGCACGGTTTAGGCGTTCCTAGGCAAAGATAAGTGGAAAGATAGTGTGCATACATGCATTGCATTCATAAGAGTCGAGGTGACACTATGCTGATCTTTTTACTTTTGATTATTCAAAGTTAAGGTATTGACTCAGAGTTGCAGAGGGCATTAGAAAAAGAAATAGAAAACCTAGTTCATGAGGTTATAATGTAGTGACTATGTAATATTCTCGATGTTTGTATTATAAGTCACAGACATGATTGACATGGGATTATTATGTAAAGCTACGTGCTTCCTCATGGTACAATAAACTAAGAATATTTGTAAGTAATTTATAATTTGATATAGATTACACTTAATAGAGTACTATTACGGGAAATAAATGTGAAAATTCTAGTCAGAAATTTAAAACTTCAGAACTAGCCTATCGAAAGACTACACTTATAAGGTAGCTAGAGTAAGTGACTCGGTTACACTAATGTGGACTACCATTACCACAAAAATTGCTATGAGCTTAGAGAATCTAGTATGGCTATAAATTCGAAAGAACACCTTGAGGTTAAAGATATCTGGACATTGATATGGAGTATTATCAGTATTTTAATATTTTTGACAGGAAGGAATGATGTAGGTATTTGAGAATACATTTAGAAATTGTATTGATGCTCTCTCCTAAGCAAGAATAGATACCTTCCATTGATGGAGTTATTTTGGCCGAGCCGCAGTGAAGTCGAATCATATAACAGATATAGGATGGGCAAAAGACAGATGGGAAATTAATGGTCATATGGGCAAAATCACCGAGGAAGGAAATCAATATGAAGTGAAAGAAAATGGGTGCTGTAATATAAAGATAGAGTATGTGTACCGGATGATAAAGAGTTGAAAACCAAAGATATGAAAGAAGCACATAATAAAGGTGTATGCTATGCACCTGTGAAGCACAAAATGTACCATGACTCAAACTCCGATACATCGTGGCGGTATGAAGAAAGACATAGTTGACTATGTAACTAGATGCTTGACATGTCAGCAAGTCAAAGCAGAACATCAAGTTCCATCAGGTTTGTTACAGCCCATAAACATACCTGAATGGAAGTGGGACCGAGTCACTATGGACTTTGTCGCTGGTCTACCTCTCACTCGTAAGAAGCATGATGCAAGATGGGTGATTGTGGATAGGTTGACCAAATCAGACATTTTCTCGCCAATCGTAATCGACTACTCACCGGAAAAGCTAGCGCATTGTACATCAGTGAGATAGTTAGACTACATGGAATTCCACTTTCCATTATATCTGATAGAGACTCGAGGTTTACATCTAGATTTTGGAAGAAATTACAAGAATCCTTGGGCACACAACTCCATTTTAGTATGGCTTTTCATCCTCAGACGGATGGACAGTCAGAAAGAATAATCCAGGTCCTCGAGGATATGCTAAGAAGTTGTGTTATTGAGTTTAAGGGAAGTTGGGACAGATACCTTCCATTGGCAGAATTTGCATATAATAATAGCTATCAAGCTAGCATACAAATGGCACCCTATGAAGCATCAGATGGGAGAAAATGCAACACCGTATGTTAGACTGAATTGGGTGAAGATAAGCTAGTGGGGCTGCACTGATAAAATGCATAGGGAAAAGGTGACACTGATAAAGGCCAATTTGAAAGTTGCCTCATATCGACAGAAATCTTATGCTGACTTGAGGAGAAAAGACATTGAGTATGAAGTTGGCGAGAAGGTATTTCTCAAAGTATCACCGTGGAAGAAAGTGTTAAGATTCAGGAAAAAGGGAAAATTAAGCCCTAGGTTCATTGGCCCATATGAAGTTATTGAACGTGTGGGACCAGTAGTCTATAGATTAGCCTTACCACCTGAGCTGGACAAGATACATAATGTGTTCCATGTCTCGATGCTCAGAAGATACAGATCATATCCTTCACATGTCATCTCAGGAGAAGAAATTGTGGTACAACCTGACCTGACATATGAAGAAGAACCAATTAAAATCTTGGCACGAGAGGTAAAAGAGCTCAGAAATAAGACAATTCCACTAGTGAAAATCCTATGGAGACACCACAACACGGAAGAGGCAACATTGGAGAGCGAGGAGACAACAGTTCCCTCAGCCCTTCACATCAGGTAAATTTCGAGGACGAAATTTTTATTAGAGGGGAAGAGTTGTAACATCCCCACTGTACGTGTTCTGTACGTTCTGTTGCTTTAGTAGCCAAATAATAGTCCAGGCAAGTCGGAATGTCTAGAACTACACTTTGGTGATAGTGAACAGACATATAATGATGAAATAAATAAAAAGAAAATACAAGAAAAATCAAACAAAAGTAAAAGAGAGAAAATGAAGCTAAGTTAAACGAGCCGGCACCACAACGATGGGTGACCGCACTGGGAAGGCCGTTGCCGACCCCAGGACCGCAGGGAACCCTCTGAATTTAATTTTGAGACATAAATAAAGGTTTATTGAAATGTAATTGACAATAGAAATATCAAAGAAAAATTAATAGATTAGTACAAAGAAAAATGAAAAATCGAGAAACAGACAAAAATCGGTGTTATCGAAAAATAGGGAATATAACCCGAAGTGGGGTATTTTGGTCATTTGACACATAGTGTTGCCTTTTGACCTCAATCTCCATTAAAAATAAATGATATTACACTTAGAAAATGTCAAAGAAAAATTAGAAAGTTAGTATAAACGAAAAATAAAAATTAAAGAAATCACAGACAGGAGTAAATCGGTGTTACCGAAAAAGTCTGAACTTGACCCGAAGAGGGGCATTTTGGTCAATTGACACCTAGAGTTGACTTTTGACTTAAATGTCCATGAAAAATAAGTGGTATTATATTTTGAAAATTTAATGAAAAATGAAATTATAAATGAAATTGCAATTAAAGGAAATCATGAATTAATGTAATTTTTAATTGTGATTAGTGGGGCATTAGTGGAGTATATAAGGACCACTAGGACAGATTTTTCCACTATTCATCTTCTTCCTCATTATTCTTCTTTGCCGAATTGAAATTTCTCCAAGCTTCATCCATGGCCGCCCCATATATAAGCCTTCATGCACCATTGATCAAGCCATGATTCCATGCAAGTATCTTCATTAAACTTGGTCTACACATCATGGGCAGCATGTAGGATGCAAGAAAGAGGAGTTTTGGTGAAGTTTAATCAAGCCCAAGTTGAGGTTAGTGCTTAATCTCCCCATTTTCTTTCATTAGATCTTGTTTTGAGCTTTGGGTGAGTTGATTTGTGAAGAAATTGAGTAAATTAATGTATATTTGGTGAGCCCTTCAATTCGGCAGCCAAGAAATTCATGGGATTTTGATGTGTTTAAATGATGTAGATGAGTTTAAAGATGATTTTTGATATGGGTATATGTATGAGAAGTGATAGGACTTGAATTGATTGAAATTGAGAAATTTAAATTATGATTTGAAACAATTATTGGAGATTTGTGTTGTTGCTTCATTTTGGGCAGCCATGAACCCTTGTTGAGCTTGAGTTATTTTTACTTCTAATGAATGAAAATGAAGGTTGATTAATTCAAATAAAAGTTGTAGTAAGTTTGTATTTAAGTATGTGCATGTAGTGTTTAAATTTGTGTGTGAACCCTTGTTGAACCCTTGATGCCTTGAGCAAACTGCCATGTTTGGCAGCCCCTAATAGCATGAATTTGTGTGTGAACATGTGATTATTAATGGTATATGCTAATGTTAAATTGTGGGTAGCAAGTGTAAGTGACATTGAAGTATGAATATGTTGAAGTGTATGTGTAATATTGACATTGAAGTATGTTGAATTTTGGTGGAAGTGAATGTTGAACTTAATGATGAATTGTGTGCATTGAGCACTTGAACATTCTGCCCAGAATTGTTGCTGGAATTGTGTACAATAGATGTATGGAAGTGTTGTTGATTGAATATTGTAGTAATGAGGAGGAGAAGGAACATTAAATTGGGAGTGTATGAACTTTGTGCAGGTTGTGTATTGAAGGCAGCACCTAAATTAGGCCATAAGTGCCAAACTGTGAACCCAATTGGTATGAGGCCAATGGGGGGTGAAACTAGACACCAAATAGGCCAACTTTTATGTAGAAAGGTTGCCAAAATTCTGCATAGAAACTGACCTTAAAAAGTGACCAAATCCGGATTAGTGCATTTAAGGCCTGAAAACTGACCATTTGGGCAGCAGCAGCAGTATTTAGGCCATAACTCACTCAAAACAGGTCCAATTGACCTGAAATTTTGACCATGAATAGTTAAGACCTATATCTACAAGTCTTATGAAGACACCCAAGCCCAGAAATGACCATAAGCAAGTCAAAAAGCTTGCACAAGTTCGGGTCCAAAAACTAGCCGAACCTAAAATGACCTAAAATGACCTAAAGTGACCAATTTTGATACATTTTGACCAGCAATAGTAAAATGACCATAACTTGGTCTACATAACTCAGAATGACCTGAAATTTTTCCCCGCGTTCCATGAGACATAGACCTACAAGTTTGTAGTTTGGACCAAAACCCAAAACCCGAGGGAACTAGGTCGTCCGGCTAGGTCAAAATAGTACACCGAAATTCGGTAAATTGCAATAAAATGCAATACAATTGGAAATGAAATTGGTAACATATACCAACACTAAAGGGCTATAAAATGTGACATATTGGTAACATTAGAATTGACTCACGTAGAGTGCATCAAGGGTCAATATTATAGGTTGACTAATGAAATGAATTGAAGGGAATAGTAGCAAGAGAAATAGGACTTTAAGCTAGATAAATCTAGCACACAAAAATTGAGAAATTGACCAAATTTTGCACCAAAGGTGCAATCTGTCCAATTTTAGTAAGTTGACCATAACTTGGTCTATACAACTCGGAATGACCTGAAATTTTGCTCCGCGTGCAATGAGACATAGAGCTACAATTTTGCTTCTTTGACCAGAAGCTAAAAACCAAGAGAAATAGGACTTTAAGCTAGACCAATCTAGCACACAAAAATTGAGAATTTGACATTTACATACAATGATGCTTGAAGCAATTTGGCAATGAATGCCAACTTTTAAAAAAGGGTAAATTTCACTATATTGGCAGCATATTGAAATGCAAATTGTGACATGTTGATACTAGAATCAACTTATCCATGATGTATAAAAAGGTCAGTATTTTCATTGATTAGTGAATTGTGTAATGACCAGTAAACCCTAAAAATAAAGTAATAAATATTTAATCTTTTAATATGCCCTAGTTATCCTAGTTGACTAGTTTGGATAGGTTAGCATGCCAATAAGATTCTGACAGCTGTTCTGTAAATGACTTTACGTCATACTGTGTTCTATGGCTTATTATGCCATACTATGATTTTTGATAGCCTATGTCTATACAATTTGTGTTATTATACTCAGCTTAATGTTTGATTGATTATATCGCTTTTTAGCCACACTGTTTGCACACCGGGAGATACTTTGTGACCGATGGTGTGACGGCCCAAGGTAATAGGTACCCAGTGCTAGTATATCCGTTTATCCACCGTCGTTGTATAGGCTATATGGGCAGTCATTTAAAATATTATTCAATTCAGGAAGCTAAGTTAAGTTAAGTATAATGAAATTTCAGTACAATTAAATTAAGTATTGAATGAATGAGTAAAAGAAATTAACAAAAGAAACATAATAAAAATATAAATTGCAGAACCGTAGAGACTTGAAATACAATACAGTTAGAATAATTTATATACTGTTTAGTATTACTGAAAAGTTATAAATTAAGCACTTTCAAAGAGGAACAGACTAGTATATAAGATTGTTGATACTAGAAATACCATACCAAATAAAATTGATTCCTGGATATTCGAAATGATGAATTATTTCTTTCTTTATTTGTATATATTATTTCTTGTTATATTATTGCACCACTAAGCAGAAATGCTTAGCGCGATGGAATTGCTTCCTCGTGCAGGTACTGAAGGTAAAACCAGTAGATTGTCGACTGAGATTTTTGGAGTCCAGATCTGCAGAAGTGTCAGAAGAATTGAAGGTTGTCACCTCCTCAGCAATGCATGTAGATAGGGCTCATTTTAAGCATATTTTATAATCTGTACGTTATAATTACTGCTATTATTGTAATGTGAATTAGTAACTGTAATTTTATTTGTATATTCTGTACTTGATAAATTTATGTACTTAGTTGGCAAATTATGCAAAATAATAAAATGTAAGAATTTTGATATATGAGTTAAGTATCTGATCATGATGATTCTGATTGAGATTGAGTATGAAAAATTTTGAGACTGATTTTGAGTTGTGAATTTGAGTATATATTGAAATTATTTTTGGCAGGTTCAGAAGAACTGTTAGTCCAAATTTCTGCCAGCACTCTGCTGGATTATCATTGAAATTTTTGAATTTTCCAAATTAGTCAGATTTTGGTAAAAGTAAAAATAGCCTAAACCTCAGATAAAGTTTTTGAACAAGTAAATCTAGAACTATAATGAAATCAGATAAGATCAGGTGCTCCGGCACGCCGTGTAGCACGCCTTGCTCGGCTACACTGTAGACGGGTGAGGGGTGTTACATATTTACAACATTTCATGCTTAACAATTATTCTTAAGAAAATCTCTTAAATTAATTGCACCATATGCAATTATTTAAAATTTCTTAAAATAATTAGCCCAATAGAGGGTCCATGTTATAATTACTTTAATTATAGCATATCCAACTTAATTATTTATTTAGAAGATTTTATGGTCGTCCTAATTACTATTATGGTCTCACTTTGCACATTATTCATTTAGCATGCATATATCATATACTTGCATACATTCCCATACATCTCATGCATTCATGGATAAACAATAAATATGGTATGATCATGGACTTTCTAAGGGATTCAATTCTGAGCCACCAAGAATTGAATCAGGGCATTCCTAGGTGAATTTCATTCATTCATTCATTTTACAAGAGTTGCTAAAGGAGTACATAATCAACACTTGATCTTGAATTTCTCCCACTGGTCCCACCAATGCTCTTGACCTCCTTGATCTTTTTGCAATCCAATTACATAGTAATCCTTGGCATACCAAGGCGAATTTACAAGAACTAAATAAATGAAATTACAACCCAAAATTATTACAACCTTCATAATACATGCCCAAAAATAAATTAAAATAAATTAATTAATTTACAACGCAAAGAAACATAAAAGAAATAAATCCAATCACATTGGTCTTTTATAGTCTATGATCATCCATCATGCATATCACTATTTAACAATTAAATAAAACATACATACTTAAATTAAATTGAATATCTCATATTCAAATTAAAAATCCATATTTGAATATGATTCAAACAAATTTAAAAATTCAGATTTAAATCACATTCAAACAACTTTTAAAATTCAGATTTGAATAACATTCAAACAACTTTAAAAATTCAGATTTGAATCACATTCAAACAACTTTTAAAATATAGATTTGAATCAAAATTTAATTATGTGATTAAAAGTCTAATTAAACAATTTAATTAGACATAGGATGAGCTTTTAGATCATATAACAATTGTAAATTAAAAACCCAAACCTTGAGCACACCATTGGAGACCATAAAGTGTGCGCACTAATGGTGTTCATCACCATGCCATCAGCATTCCTTTGCAACCAGCAATGGATCTGTCATCTCATGATCATACCACATAATTAAATCATATAATCAACAATCTAAATGGAAAATATAGTGGCTTTGATACCAATTGAAGGAGCGGAAGCATGAAAAACATAAGTTTAGATCATTGAAATTTAAAATTTTTCATCTAGGGTCACATGCATCATGCAAGATTGATTTTTATCTATTTGATTTCAATGATAAACAGCATATTAAAACTCTTTTAATATATTTTTGGATCTACATTTGCCATTTAGGATTTTAGAATTAACAGATTAATTCATTAGAACCCTAGATTAGATCAAGAACAAGTGCACTAACCTTTTGATGCACTGTAGCGTGTTTGGCACCTTTGGGATGCGTCTAGGACACTAGATGTTGTCCCTTTAGCTTGTCCACACCAAGATCACCAATGGCAGCCCTTAAACAACTTCTAAAGCTTTTCCAATCAATTTAAAATCAAGTTTTGCTTTTTGAGAGATTATAAATGTAAACAGCACACTAGAAACGATTTCTAGTATTTTAAATTCAAGAGATTGTTGGCTAATCTCTTTGAATTGATGAGAGATAAAGAATAAAAGAAGGGAGAGGTAGCCAAGGGTGGCACCACCAAAGAGAATGAGTAGATTGTATTTTTGCTCTTTCATCCTTACACTTATATAGCTAGGTCACCACTTAAAACCCTTGCCACATGTCACCTTTCGTTTAGCTCTAGGTTTAATTAACCCAATCATATTGTGCCAAGTGTCAAACCTATATTTAATCTTGACTTTAATCATCTTACATGATTAGAAGACATATGGCAAGCTTATGTGTAGTGCCATGTGTCACCATCTCATGGTGCCACATGTCACCCTGTGAAATGACCAAAATACCTCTGTGTCTTAATTTTGAGTTCTCAACCCAAAATAATTATTTCTCTTCTTCTAATCAATTTATATCAAATATAAATTAATTAATTAATCTCTATTAATTAATTTCTCATTAATTAAATTCATATTTAAACACTTTAAATATAAATTTAACTTATACTATACATCCAATAACCTAGATTTGGTTTCAAGCTATGCTAGGGACTTTGCAATCTAATTGCAAATCAGACCTATTTAATTAATCAATTAAACTCTTTAATTAATTAATTAAATCATATTTAATTTGGTGATTACTTGTGTATGTGTGTAACTTACTAGGCTCATCACTAATTGGCAATGAGACATGATATCAACTCTTAATATCATCAGAACTCTTTCTTATCATAAATGGTTTCTCTAAATCATTTTATGCACCTCATAGACTATGGTTAACACCTAGCATAGCATGCCATGGCCACCCAATTAGTAATAAGGTTTACCTTAAATGAACCTATAATCATATGTTACCATGCACTAGAATCTCTTTGTTACAAAATCCCAATTCGAGCTGGAGTCATGGTTTATGTCAAACCCCATTTACTATGAATATTATGTTCTCTTTTAATTTTAGTTCTTGATTAAAAAGATTTTCTCATTAGAAACTCTTTTCTGATTAAATTTATCTGTCCTAGCCTGGAACTTGAAATATCAAGAATAATTAAATGAACATAGGATTTTATCCCTATTTACTTAGAAGAACAGATTCTATCTTGATCAACACCTACCTCCATATATAACTAGTAAGGGCCAACACATGCCCATATGCCCATACACAGTACAAGTATGAAAGCAGTATCAAACTCAAACCACCTATATACAAGATAACTATGCTATCTCAGGTCTAAAGATTATATGCACTGATATGATTTATGACAATGCATTGACAATAGTAAACTCCATGTGCTCGTCATAAGTGTCACTGGTTCGACCTACTTATCATGTATAAGTGCCTATCATGTTTGTTATATGGCATGAGACTCACCATTCCATCTTATTTACATCTCATATAAATAACTTGGGAACAAACATGATTATAATCTTTTTGGATAAGTCATGTCCTTATTGTGAAATATCCTCGATTGTGAACCATTTATGATATTTTGTACTAGAAATACTGTCACTCATATTCTTAACAACTTAAGAATATAATTTCTAACAAAATATCAATGGACCTTTTCTATTACACATAAATATATTATGTAAACGGAAAAGTGAAAATGCCTTTTATTAATAAAACATGTACAAGATACATTCTAAATGATATGCTATAGGGCATGCTACTAACAGTTAAATGAGCCGGTGCCCTAGCGATGGGTAACCCAGTAAGAAGTTGCGGTCCTCGCATCTAGAAGCCCTAAACCCAGGGGAAAATTCATGAAATAATTTTTGGGACTCTAGAGAGGAGTAATTGAGGTTTTGATGGCATTAGAATGCCAAGAAAATGTTTAGAAGAATTTTTAGATCGGTACAGACGATTTTGGCTCAATAAGCCAAACGGAGGGCATTTTGGCCATTTCATCTTTAGAGATGATTTTTGGCCAACTTGTCTAGTTAAGTAAATAATTATTATGACATAAAATGTAAATAAATATTGTTAAAAATTTAATTGAAAATGAGTAGAAAAGAAAAGGAAAGAAAATGAAGGAAATTGGGAATTATGGCATCACATGATGTCATTAAAATGCTCTCACCCAATCACATTGTGACACATGTCTTTAAACCACTTAAAATGAGTAAATGGGCAGAAATGAAAGAAGAAAAAATCAAACTTCATCTTCCTGCTTTCACGGTGAAACCCACTTCACACTCTCCTTTCCACCATTAAAGCTCCAAATGAGCTTGATTTCCTAGCCAATCTTACCCCATAACCCTAGGACTCCTTCACTAAAAATGTTCCCTACACCTTGAGGAAGCTTTGGGCAACAATTTAAAGAGGAAAAAGTGAAGTTAGAGCTTAGAAAAATTCTGCACTCAAGAGGTTATGCTACTTTTGTTTATTTTTCTCTTATATTCCTTATTACAACATCAATTTAAGCTAGAAAATGTGAAATTAGAAGAAAAATAGGCATGTTAAAGTCCCTTTAAAATTTCAGTAGCCCTAAGGTTCTATAAGGTTTCTATAATTCAAGTGAATTATAAGTGTGTATTGATGCCATAGAATATGGTTTGATGATTAGAACACTTGCATGTAAATTATTTGAACAAATTAAAGTTGCAGAGTTAGGGTTTGGGAAAAACCTAGGGTTTTGCTCATGTGTTGGTGAATGGAAGTTTTAATGGTCATTTAGTGACCATTTAGCTGAGTATAATGAGGAATTGAAGTGAATTGTAGCTTTGGATTTGAGGTAGGGTGTGCTGCCTTAAGTGCCTTGTAGGTCTGGATGTGAGTCCAGCATGTTTGGGCAGCTATAACATGGGTTGTGTAGGTTCAATTGGTGCAAGGCTAATTGGACATGAAATTAGACACATAATGGCACAACTTTAATGAAGGAACCCTATCCAGAAACCAAACTTAGGATGCCCTAAAAATTGACCAAATTCGGGTAACATACATTCTGCTTGGGCAAAATGACTAAATGAACAGTGTTCATTCATTTGGCCATAACTCACTGTAGAAATGTCCAATTAACTTGAAATTTATATCAATAGAAAGCTTAGACAATTTAGGACAACTTTCATGAAGGACACAACTCCAAATTTTGACCCAAACTTAATGAAATTACCCACCAAACTCAGGACACCAAAACTTTCAGAATGGATTTTGCCCAGAAATTCTGGGTACTGCCCTATCCGGCCAGTTATGGTATTTAGGCCATAACTTGAGCTAAAAAACTCCAATTGGAGTGATTCAAAATAGCAATTAAAGAAGACACAATAAGGAACAACTTTGATGGAGAAAAGTTAGCCCAGTTTCCACTGTAGAATTCTCCAATAGAACAGTAAACTTAGATAATCAAAACTGAAAATTTAGAAATGCATCTAGGGGACTTTAAATTGCAATTGGCAATTAATACTAACAAATGTAAAACTCAAAATGTGGGATCTTAGTGTAATTAGAATTAACATATCCATTAAGTATGAAAAAGTCAACATTTTGGTTAACTAGTAAGGTTAATAGTAATCAAAATGATTAGCAAATTAAGATAAAGACCTAGAACTAATTCTAAGCTTAAATGCTTAGAATTGTACGACAAATATGGATTATGCATCTTAGTCAAAATTGTTAGAGGGAAATTAAGGCCATAAATTTTAAATCCATGAAATGTTCATGGATTGCTTAAAACATGAAAACTAAGTCACCTAATTGATGTGAATAGGTAGTTAGGGCTTATATGCCCATCACAAATAGAATTCATAAAATATTAGTAATTCAACTTGAAATATAAAAATTTGTAATTACATAAGTAGATTTTCGAATGTATAAATGAGAAAGGAAAAATGCTTTGAATACAATGATACATGTGAACTATTGTTTTGAATTGTAATCATTATGGATAACATAATGATGAGCACTCCTAGGATGCCAAGAAACACAACATCTAAATATTGGAACCAAGATCTTTAATCATCCAAACAAGGCAGAATTTCATATTGAAAACCCAAGTGTCAATACACAAATAGTAACAAGCTAAAGCATATTGATCATTAAAATAAGACTAGCAAGGGGTTCATGCTGCTAGAATCCAAGTTCTTTCAAGAAACATGGAAGAAACATAGAAGAAACTCAAGCTCCAGCAATGGAGTTCTCTCCCTAATGCTCACACTAAAACTAGAAAAATGAAGGCTACCAATACAATCTGAATATCTTGGGTTATATATAGCATCTCTAAAACCCTAAAAGTGTGCCAAAACCCTAAAAGTGTGCCAACATGGCTAAAAAGACAAAAATACAAGGCTCCTCAATCAGATGGGGCGTCTCCAGAGGGGGGGGGGGACCATTTGGGACCACTTGCTTTATGGCAGCCCTTTATGTAGTGGGGACCATAAGGTGGTAGCAACACTTTAGGTGATAACATCCCTTTTTTAATGTAGTAGGGACCAATAAAAAGTGTCAGCACATGGCAAATCCAAACACGCTGATGTGGCGAAGTCACGCTGATGTGGCACCACTTGTCAGGTCTCCCATGCCAACTTGTGTGAGAATGATCCACCTAGATTCCAACAATATGCAAGAAAGTCCAACATGGCAATTTTGATCTCCCTTGTGTTCACAATGCTCCAACACCAATGCTTGCAGCTCTCTAGCTTTGGCTCTGGTGATGGGTCCTCTAAATAATGGCATAGGCACTGGTGTTTCTTCATCATCCCCTCCTCCTTTGAAAGAATTCATCCTCGAATTTGGTCCTGCATCAATGCAAGGGGAAAGATCAGTAACGTTAAAAGAATTGCTAACACCATACTCACCAGGTAAATCAATCTTGTATGCATTGTTATTGATCCTTTCTAGCACTTTGAATGGACCATCACACCTTGGCTGTAATTTTGACTTTCTTAGGTTTGGAAACCACTCTTTCCTTAAATGCACCTAAACAAAGTCACCTGGTTCAAACTCAAGAGGCTTTCGGCCTTTATTAGCATGAGTAGCATATTGTGCATTTTTCTTTTCAATTTGTAACCTAGCTTGCTCATGCAATTTCCTAACCAAATCTGCTTTCTTTTTACCATCAAGACTATTAATATGATCAACAGGTAAAGTCAACAAGTCTAATGGTATCAATGGATTAAATCCATACATAATCTGAAATGGTGAAAATCTAGTAGAAGAATGCACTACTCTGTTATAAGCAAACTCAACAAAAGGAATGTAATCTTCCCAAGATTTCAAGTTTTGTTTAACCATCACACGCAATAAAGTAGTTAAGTTTCTATTCACTACTCGCTTGTCCATCGACTGGGATGACAAGTAGTTGAGAACAACAGTTTAGTACCTAACTTACCCCACAACACCCTCCAAAAGTGACTTAGGAGCTTAACATCTCTATCACTCACTATAGTCCTAGGTATACCATGTAACCTGACTATCTCCTCAAAGAACAAATTGGCTATGTATGTGGCATCATCTGTTTTGTGACACGGTATGAAGTGTGTAACACCCTAGGCAAATCCCACATCGGCAAAATACGAGAGAGATGCTGGGTTTATAAGTTGTTGGTTCGTAACCCCTAATGACGCGTTTTAAAACCATGAGGGCTTCGGCCCAGAGCGGACAATATCACTAGTGGGCCGGGCCATTACATTTGTGGTATCAGAGCCGCTCCGCGTGCAACCTTGAGCGATGGTGGGGCAAACCTCAGCGAGGACGCTGAGTCCCATAAGGGGGTGGATTGTAACACCCTAGGCAAATCCCACATCGGCAAAACACGAGAGAGATGCTGGGTTTATAAGTTGGTGGTTCGTAACTCCTACTGACGCATTTTAAAATCGTGAGGGCTTCGGTCCAGAGCGGACAATATCACTAGTGGGCCGGGCCATTACATTTGTGGTATCAGAGCCTGGGCCGAAGCCCTCATGGTTTTAAAACGCGTCATTAGGGGTTACGAACCAACAACTTATAAACCCAGCATCTCTCTGGTGTTTTGCCGATGTGGGATTTGCCTAGGGTGTTACAATCCACCCCCCTTATGGGACTCAGCGTCCTCGCTGAGGTTTGCCCCACGATCGCTCAAGGTTGCACGCAGAGCGGCTCTGATACCACAAATGTAATGGCCCAGTCCACTAGTGAAATTGTCCGCTCTGGGCCGAAGCCCTCACGGTTTTAAAACACGTCAATAGGGGTTACGAACCACCAACTTATAAACCCAGCATCTCTCCCGTGTTTTGTCGATGTGGGATTTGCCTAGGGTGTTACAAAGTGTGCCATCTTAGAAAATCTATCAACAACCACAAATATAGAATCATGACCTCTCCTAGACCTAGGCAAACCCAAAATAAAATCCATAGAAATATCAGTCCAAGGTTCCTTAGGAACAGGCAAGGGTTTGTAAAGATCATTTGGCATTACTCTAGACTTTGCTTTCTTACATTCAACACACCTAGAACACATTCGATCAACATCTTTCCTCATATGTGGCCAAAAGAAGTGTTCTTGAAATATGTTTAAAGTCTTAGCACCACCAAAATGTCCCATCAAACCACCACTATATGACTCCAAAACAAGCAAGTCTCGCATAGAGCATTTAGGCACACAATTTATTCTCCTTAAATAAGTATCCATCATGCCTATAAAATTTCTGAAATGCACTTTTCTCACAAGTAGCATATACATTACAAAAATCAGCATTATCAACATACAATTCTTTCATGAACTCAAAACCAAGCAATTTAGCATCAAGTGTAGACAAAAGTGCATGTCTCCTAGAAAGTGCATCAGCTACAACATTCTCTTTTCCTTGCTTGTATTTAATCACATATGGAAATGACTCCAAAAATTCAATCCATTTAGCATGCCTTCTACTCAACTTATTTTAACTCTTAATATGCTTCAATGATTCATGATCTGAATGTATGACAAACTCTTTAGGCCACAAATAATGTTGCTAAGTTTCCAAGGCCCTAACTAATGCATACATATCCTTATCATAAATAGAGTAATTCAAGGCAGCTCCATGCAATTTCTCACTAAAATATGCTATTGGTCGTTTCTCTTGCATGAGAACCGCACCAATTCCTACACCACTTGCGTCACATTCAATCTCAAAAGTCTTATCAAAATCTAGCAAACTCAACAAGGGTGCAGAACACAATCTATCTTTAAGTTCAGAAAATGCATGTTCATGTTTCTTTTTCCACTCAAATGCAACATTCTTTTTCACCAATTCATTCAAAGGAGCAGTAATTGTATTAAAATTAGGCACAAATCGCCTATAGAAACTAGCCAATCCATAGAAACTCCTAACCTCAGACACATTCTTAGGAATTGGCCAATCTCTAATGGCTTTGATTTTCTCTTCATCAACCTGTACACCTTTACTACTTACAACAAAACCAAGAAAAACAACCTTATCCAAGCAAAATGAACACTTTTTCGCATTGGCATACAATTTCTCATTTCTCAATACATCAAAAACAAGTCTCAAGTGATGCAAATGCTCGTCTATGTTACTGCTGTAAATCAAAATGTCATCAAAATACACAACAACAAATTTTCCAATGAAATTCCTCAACACATGATTCATCAAATGCATAAAAGTGCTAGGAGCATTTGTGAGCCCAAATGGCATCACCATCCATTCATACAACCCATATTTAGTTTTGAAAGTAGTTTTCCACTCATCACCAATTTTCATTCTTATTTGATGGTAACCACTTTTCAAATCTATCTTAGAAAACACACTTGCACCATGCAACTCATCAAGCATATCATCAAGGCGAGGGATTGGGTGTCTATACTTTACAGTGACTTTATTGATGGCTCTGCAATCCACACACATGCGATAACTCCCATCCTTCTTAGGCACTAGCAACACAGTACAAAGACATGGGCTCATGCTCTCCTAATATAACCCTTCTCCATAAGCTCCTCCACTTGCCTTTGTAACTCCTTTGTTTCTTTAGTATTTGTTCTCGATGCCGTCTATTCAGATTTGTGCTCCAGTACTATGTCAACTGTGCTCAATCCCTCCGACAGTGGCAATCTGGTGTCAACTCATTCAGAAAGACATCTAAATATTCCTCTAACAGAGACAAAGCATCACTAGGCAAATGTGAATCAAGGTCAGTAACACATAAATTAACCTCCTTATACATAAGTACACAAAGAGGTCTCCTGAATGTAAACCCTCTCTAACTTCTCTTTCCTTCACATACAAACTCATTCTTTTCTCTCCACTCTCCTTTTGCCCCGAGCTTTCCTTTTTCTCATTTGCTCTCATTTCCTTTTCTTTTATTTCTCTTTTTCTCTCTTTTTCTTCTCTCTTCTCTTTCATTTCACTCTCATCCAGCTCGGCCTCTCTAAGTTTTTCTCTCCTAGTTTCTTTCTTTTCTTTAATGGATCTAAGAATCCTCATTTGATCTTCATGCACTTGACCTGGTGTCATAGGAAGCAATGAGTATGTTCGACCTTCCTTAGTGACCGTGTACCTATTCTTCCTACCATCATGCATAACACTTCTGTCATACTGCCATGGATGGCCCAATAAAAGATGTATAGCAACCATAGGCACAACATCACAAAGTACCTCATCATGATACTTGCCAATGATGAATGGCACCACCACCTGTTTTGTAACCCTCAACTTCCCACAATCATTCAACCATTGCAAGCCATATGGTTTTGGATGTGTAGTAGTAGGCAAACCCAACTTGTCCACCAAGAGTGAACTAGCCACATTACAACAGCTCCCACCATCTACAATCACACTACAGAACTTGTCATTCACCAAGCACCTAGTATGGAAGATTTTCTCCCTTTGCATTTCATCACCACACTCCATACTCAGTTGTGCACTAAGTGTGCGCATGGTAACAAGGATATTGCCATCCATAGGTGGCTGATCTCCCTCATCGTAGCAATCATCCTCATGCTCATCAACATTATGAGATTCTTCCTCCCTTTCCTCTTCACTTTCTAACTCTCCATTTTCCCTAACAACCATCACTCTTTTATTTGGACATTGTAAGGCATAATGTCCATTTCCTAAACACTTAAAACACTTCAATTCTCTAGTCCTAGTAGGAACTCCCTTGTTCTTTTCATCTACTTTCTCCTTTCCTTTCCATTCCTCTTTCTTGAATTTGGGAACTTCTTTTTCCACCCTTGAAGGAGCAGACCAATTCGACTTCCAATTACTCCTAGGAGCCGAATGGTTGGCTGGTGCATATCTAGCCACATTCTTCCTTTTTAGTTGCTTCTCCACTTTAAGTGCCATTTGTAGTATATCCTCCACCTCCACAAAAGGTTGCAGCTCCACAATATTAGCAATTTCAGGATTTAACCCATTCAAAAAGCGAACCATTGTAGCTTCCCAATCCTCCTTAACATCAGCTCTAATTAAAGCTATCTCCATGGCCTTGTAGTATTCTTCGACACTTTTAGTACCTTGAGTGAGTTTTTGTAACCTTTGAAGTAGCTCTCTGTGGTAGTAAGGTGGCACAAATCTGTTTCTCAAGATTCCCTTCATTTCGTCCCATGTCTCCATGGTTCGTTACCCATTTCTCCTCCTCCTACTCAACAACTGATCCCACCATACAATTGCATACTCTTTGAATTCTACAGCTGCTAACTTCACTTTCTTCTCTTCAGAATAATGGTGGCACTTAAAAATTAACTCCACCTATTTCTCCGACTCCAAATAAACATCTGGATCATCCTTCCCATGAAAAGGTGGAATTTTCATTTTTATACTAGCTAAATTCCCATCAACTCTCTCCTCATTCCCATCTCTATCCCAATGATCACTGAACCTAAAATTTCTGCCACACCTTCTTCCCCTAGGCCCTCTACCCCTAGGTGGTCTATACCCTCTTCCACCATAATGGTAGTTGCCATAGTCATAAGCTTCATCATACTTATCATCATTCCATTCAGCTTCTTGATACCCTTCATTCCTATGTTCTGCCCGAAATCTACCTTCATTTCTATTCTGATTTCCCACATTTGCTCCCCCATCATTCCTCCTATTTCTATCTTCTCTGTCCCTTCTCATCTCTTCCATAAACCTGCTCATTTCAATTCTCATTCCCCTCAATACATCCAATTCATCTCTAAAGTCATTCATTTGCAAATTCATCCTTTCAAAGCTTTGTGTTGCGGATTCTTTAAAAACTCGATCATCAGGAAACTCCCTTTTTTCTTCATTACCTCCACTACTACCACTTGTCTCTTGGAATTGAGACATGATTTGGCTGCAAGAAAATGAAGTTAGTAGAAATAGCTCACCCTTTCAAGTGTTTAGCTCAAGTGTTTTCGCACAAATTTCAGGCTCTTACCCTCTTTTGGCACTCACACACTCTTGCCTTTTACCACTCAAGAGTTTGCTTCCCTTGTTCCTTTGGGAACTAAAATTCACAAACAAGCACAAATACTTGCTAATTTTATAAAAATAATCAACAAACGAAACTGGAAGAAACGAAATTGCAATAACTAGAGAGTGTGACACTAGAGCCAAAGAAATGGAAGACACCAAAAGTAGAAGCAAATGTGAACTAAATGGTATGATTTTTGAAAACTGTATGAGAGACAACCCAATAGAATGATATCAAGCTCAAACTTCCAATTTCATAGCCAACTTTGCGCAAATACCAACAGTTCACACAATTAACCAAAAATACGCAACAATTTTGGTTCACCACACAAACGAATATATTTTGATCTGAAATTTGGTAGAGATAGGCATCCCAATACTGACTAACTACTGGTAAAATTTCAGGAGTTTCTGTATGGGTTTACTAGGTGAACGAAAGATGATTAGGTCTATCGCAAAATTTTGGTTCGGTAGGCAAACAATGTCACAAAACCCCGAAAATTGACACAAAAGCTACTGAAATGGAGTATAATCAGCCTGTAAAGTTTCAGAGTTTTCTGGGTTGGTTTGGTGTGTTAACTAAATTTGATCAAGTCTGCCGCAAAATTTGGTTCGATATGCAAACAGTGGAATTTTCACATCAAATATGGCATGTGAGGTGTCTAGTAATACCCAAAGATGTTGGTAGATTATCAGGCTCAAATTCAATATTTAACTTCACAATTCACAATTTCATCACTTATGTCAGCTTGCCAATTTTTCAGCACAACACAACTCAGATTACAATCCAATCTCCTTTTTTTTTTTTTCCTTTTATACTGATGCAAAGGATAAAAATTACAGAATCAACTACTGATACCACTCAAGTACTTTGGCAATCCAAATCAAGCTCTACCCACTAGCACACAGGCACATACCAAGCATTAATTACCCAATTTAACATACTCAGACTTGATATCATATAACTCAAGAGGCAAATAACTAGTTTCAAAGATAGTTTTCAGCTTGATTAACTCTAATCCTATAGACAAACTCAAGGAAAACAAGATGAACAAGAGATATAATCTAAGATTAAGCAAAATCCTACACTAAAATTAACACTGCCAAGTTTCAGCCAGCAAGAGTTCAAACAAAAAAAAAAGAAGAAAAATCAGTACCCTAAAATGCAAATTTGATTTGGCTACAAAGAACAAGGTACCAGATGAAGAAACTAATAGATATCTAAAGGTCCTACAATGTCTTACTATTATAGTTAACCAAATAGAAAAGAAAAAGTAGTTTTAATGGATAAATACCTTGTTAGATGCCAAGGCTCTGATACCAAAATGATGAGCACTCCTAGGATGCCAAGAAACACAACATCTAAATATTGGAACTAAGATCTTTAATCATCCAAACAAGGCAGAATTTCAGATTGAAAACCCAAATGTTAATACACAAATAGTAACAAGCTAAAGCATATTGATCATCAAAATAAGACTAGCAAGGGGTTCATGCTGCTAGAATCCAAGTTTTTTCAAGAAACATGGAAGAAATATAGAAGAAACTCAAGCTCTAGCAATGGAGTTCTCTCCCTAATGCTCACACTAAAACTAGAAAAATGAAGGTTGCCAATACAATCTGAATATCTTGGGTTATATATAGCATCTCTAAAACCCTAAAAGTGTGCCAAAACCCTAAAAGTGTGCCAACATGGCTAAAAAGACAAAAATACAAGGCTCTTCAATCAGATGGGGCATCTCCATAGGGGGGGGGGACCATTTGGGACCACTTACTTTATGGCAGTCCTTTATGTAGTGGGGACCATAAGGTGGCAGCAACACTTTAGGTGATAGCAGCCTTTTTTTAATGTAGTGAGGACCAGTAAAAAGTGTCAGCACATGGCAAATCCAAATAAGCATAAGAAGCTCCTCTAATCTACTTGGCCGAATGGTCTTGTGCCAAGTCATGCTGATGTGGTGAAGTCATGCTGATGTGGCGCCACTTGTCAAGTCTCCCATGCCAACTTGTGTGAGAATGATCCACCTAGATTCCAACAAAATGCAAGAAAGTCCAACATGGCAATTTTGATCCCCCTTGTGTTCACAATGCTCCAACACCAATGCTTGCAGCTCTCTAGCTCTAGCTCTAGTGATGGGTCCTCTAAATAATGGCATAGGCATTGGTGCTTCTTCATCACATAATGAATTTATAAATTACGATGAATGCATAAATTATGTAAATATTAGACTTAGAGATTTATGTTTCTCTTATGAAAAAGATTAAAATGCTAGAAATTATAATTAGAACCTATAATGAAATAATGAAACTTATGAACACTTAATGGTACTATGTGCCCATGTATTGCCTAGACATGTGTGTCAGATTGGATAGATTGGCATGCCAATAGGGTATTGTTTCAGCAGTACTGCGTAAGGCTTTATGCTTGTATTCATGGCTTTATGCCCGTACTCATGGCTTTTATCCCTAATTATATGTTATCATGGCTTTTAGCCATACTGATATGTTATCATGGCTTTTTAGCCATACTAACTGCATACATGGTTGACGTTCCGCATCTCATGGTATGATGGCCCGAGGCACCATTGTCCAGTACAATGACCATTATCCAGTTTAGTCAGCTTGTCATACGTTGGGCAGTGAAATTTATTGAAATAAGTTAAGAACATTAGCAACTGAAAATATTAGCATAAATAAATGAGTAAGCATATTTAAAATAAATTAGATTAGTTATATAGTAGAAAGTATTGAATGAAATGATAAAAAGATTTGCAAAAGAGATATAACTTAAATAAGCATTACAAGTGCACTTATTCTTTTTATAATAATATAAAGTTAGGAATAATAATATTCGTAGAATTTTTGGAGATTATATATTACTACTGTGAATTTAGGAATAAATTTCTTCTTAAGAGGAATAAATTAGAATAAAAGATAGTTGATACTAGAAATATTATATTAAATCAGATTAAATTTCAGAGTATCCAAAGTATAATCCATTTGTTTCTTTATTTGTATATATTATTTTCTTGTTATATTATTGCATCACTAGCAGCAATGCTTAGCGCGATGGATTGTTTCCTTCGTGCAGGTACTGAATATAAAGCCCAGTGGATATTAGACTGGGATTTTGAAGTCCAGATCTGTAGAAGTGTTAAAAGTGTTCAAGTTGTCACCTCAGCAATGCATGTAGATAGGGCTCACAAAAGTTATTTTATGTATTTATAATTAGTTATTATGTTGAAATGTAAATTATGGAATTGTAATTAATTTATATATTATATAAATTGTAAATTATGTAATTGATGGAAATTAGAAAATTTTGATATATGAAATGAGCATGAATGAATATGCATGGTAATGAATAAGAGTCGAAATGTATGGACACTATCATAAATAATGAGCATGGATGAGATCTTTATTTGAAAATATTATTAAAAATTTCAAATAGGTGAATAGTAAAATACGCCAAATGGTAATAGAAACAGGAGAAACTCCGCTGGTTTCTCCATAAAAAAATAATTAATATTAAAATATAACGAGAACAAAATTTTTGAAGAAATAAAGTAAGATAAGATAGGGTGCTCCGACACTGAGTGTCACATGTCTTGCTCTGTAACACCCTAGGCAAATCCCACATCGGCAAAACACGGGAGAGATGCTGGGTTTATAAGTTGGTGGTTCGTAACCCCTATTGACACGTTTTAAAGCCGTGAGGGCCTCAGCTCAGAGTGGACAATATCACTAGTGGGCCGGGCCATTACATTTGTGGTATCAGAGCCGCTCCGCGTGCAACCTTGAGCAATGGTGAGGCAAACCTCAGCGAGGACGCTGAGTCCTATAAGGGGGGTGGATTGTAACACCCTAGACAAATCCCACATCGGCAAAACACGGGAGAGATGCTGGGTTTATAAGTTGGTGGTTCGTAACCCCTAGTGACGCGTTTTAAAACTGTGAGGGCTTCGGCCCACTAGTGATATTGTCCGCTCTGGGCCGAAGCCCTCACGATTTTAAAATGTGTCACTAGGGGTTATGAACCACCAACTTATAAACCCAGCATCTCTCCCGTGTTTTGCCGATGTGGGATTTGCCTAGGGTGTTACAATCCACCACCCTTATAGGACTCAGCATCCTCGCTAAGGTTTGCCCCACCATCGCTCAAGGTTGCACGCGGAGCGGCTTTGATACCACAAATGTAATGGCCGGGCCGTCTAGTGATATTGTCCGCTCTGGGCTGAGGCCCTCACAGTTTTAAAACGAGTCAATAGGGGTTACAAACCACCAACTTATAAACCCAGCATCTCTCCCATGTTTTACCAATGTGGGATTTGCCTAGGGTGTTACATGCTCGGCTACACTGTATATGGGTAAGGGGTGTCACATTTATTGGTATCAGAGCACGGTTTAGGTGTTCCTAGGCATCGATAGATAGAATACAATTGTGTTTATAACATGCATTGCATACATATGAGTCGAGGTGACACTAATGTAGATCTGTTTTCTCTGGTAACGTGAAGAAATAAGGATGTAACACCCTCATTGTAGCCATTTCGTATATTCTACTGTTCAGGTGACCGGTGTCAGTCCAGACAGCTAGAACATCTAGAAAAATATTTAGACTAGAGTGAAGAGTCATAAATAACTCAAATAATAATAAGAAAAATTTAGAAAAAATAAATTTTAAAAATAAAATACAACCAAGTTAAATGAGTCGGTGCCCTAGCGATGGCTAACCCAATGGGAAGTTGCGGTCTTCACAGCTAGGAGCCCTAAACCCAGGAGAAAATTCATGAAATAATTTTTGAGACTCCAGAGAATAGTCATTAAAGTTTCTATGGCATTAGAATGCCAAGCAAAGGCTTAGAAAAAATTTTCGATCGGTATAGACGATTTTGGCTCAATAAGCCAAACGGAGGGCATTTTGGTCATTTCGTCATCAGAGATGATTTTTGGCCGACTTGTCTAGTTAAGTAAATAATTATTATGATCTAAAATATGAATAAATATTTCTATAAATAAAATTGAAATTGAGTAGAAAAGAAAAGAAAAGAAAAGAAAATGAATTAAAATTGTAATTTTGACCTCATGCTTATGTCACTAAGCACTCCCACCCAATCACAATTTAACAAATTAATTAAAGAAATAAAAATGAAGCAAAAATGAGATAAAAACAAAGAAATAAGCAGCTTTCTTCTTCCTAAGCAGCCGAACCAAAATGAACCAAAGAGAAAGAGAAAGAGTCCTCCATTGATGCATCACCTAAGCTCCATTTCTCACTTAACTACACCATAAAACCTCATAACCTCTTCATGAAAAATTGATCTTACACCTTGGGCAAGTTAGAGGCAGCAATTTGAAGAGGAAAAAGTGAAGGAAAAATTGAAGTTAGCTAAGGAAAAATTCTACTCAAAGAGGTTAGTGCCTAATATCATTATCTTTTTGTTTAAAGTTTGATTTAGACTTAAAAAGAGTTAAAATTACTTGAAATAAAAAGAAAATGATAACTTTGTGTAGAATTAAATTTTTTGCAGCTATGAGAATTGATAGGATTTGGATGACATAAAGGTTATACTTGTGGTTATAAGTGTTGATTAATAAGTAAATGTGATTAACATGTTGATTCACATGCGGTGTGCATAAATTGAGACCTTGAGTTAGGGTTTGAGTTAATTTTATTACCTTAGTGATATGGCTTGATATTGATCTTGTTGAAGTTTTTTGTTGATCATTTGAAGTGTTATGAGTGCTAAATTGTAGTTGGGAGTAAGGAGAAAGGAATATTGAAAGTGATGTTTCATGTGTAGGAAATTCGGACCTATGAGTCCAGGGAATTTTTTGACTTATAACTGAATTTGTGTTACTCCAATTGGTACGAGACCAATTGGATGTGAAACTAGACTCAAAATACCCCATTTTTCATGAAGAAACCCTGCCCAAATTCTATCCATAAGTTGACCAATTTGCTAGTCCAATCCAGATATCTAAACACTGAACCCAGAAAAATGACCAACATGTTCATTTGGCCATAACTCTCTTTAGACAGGACCAAATGACCTGAATTTTATACCATTGGAAAGCTTAGACATAGTACTACAACTTTCATTGAGAACACTAAGCCCAGAAATACCTCTAACCTAATGAAATTGTTGACTCAAATTAGGACACCAAATTGACCTGAACCATTCTGCCCAGAATTTTCTAGACATAGACTACCTGACCAGTTTTAGTAAAATGGACATAACTTGGTCTATAAAAATTTAAATGCAATGAAACCAATGGAAAAAGTCTTATAAGACATAGGTATACAATATTGGTGTAACACCCCTAAGTTCGGTAGTGCGTTCTGCTGTTCCGGTGACCAGTGCTGACCGGACAGCTAGGATGCCTAGAACCACACTTCAATGAGAGTGAGGAGACATAAAATAATGAAATACAAGAAAAGAAAGTACAAGAAAAACAAAGGAAAAATGATAGCAAAGAAATGTGATCAAGTTAAACGAGCCGGGAAACCTAGCGATGGGTGACCGCACTGGGAAGTCACGGCGTGGACCGCGATCGGCCTGGATCATGGAACCCTGGAAAACATTTTTAGGACATAAATAGACCCTTATTGAAGTATAAATCTCATTAGAAAGATTAAAGAAAAATTAAATAATTAGTACAAAAAAAAGTGAGAAATCGAAAAACAGACAAAATACGGTGTTACCGAAAAATCGGGAACGTAACCCGAACAGGGGCATTATGGTCATTTGACATCCCGAAGTGTCTTTTGACCTAAATGTCCATTAAAAATAAATAGTATTACACTTAGAAAATGAAATGAAAAATTAATTTGGTGGTACCTAAAGAAAATAGCTAAAATCATGGGTTAAATGTGGAATAAGTGGGAAGTTAGCTTAAAATATGATTTAATTTTTCTAGTGGACCACTAAGAACATTAAAATGATTAATTATACTTGTAAGTGGGCAGATTATTCCCACTCAAAGTTCATCTTCCTCACTTGGCTCAACATTGCCGAATTGAAGAACCTTGAAACCTCCATGGGCGTTTTGTGTAAAGCTTGATCCATCCCCTCATTTCAAACTCAAATCACCTAGGGTTCTTCATTAAACTTTGTCTACACATCACAAGGAAGATATTGATACCAAATTTGAGAAGTTTGGTGAGGGTTTAGCAAGTTACAATCAAAGGTAAGTTTACATTTTTTGAGAATTCCTTTGTTAAGTTTTGTGTGCATGTTATGGGTGTTGGTTTGGTGAAGGAAAATTTTGAGTTTGAAGAGTTATTGTTGTTTTCATTTTGGACAGCCATGAGTCACGTTTTTGATGAGATATTTGTGCATATAATTGATGAGAAATAATGTTGATCATGGTGATTTAGTAACCTAGTGAATTATTTCATGTTTATATGGTGATTTATGCACTTGGATGAGTATGGATGAATTGTAGGGCAATGTGGTGGTGAAGGACAATTTTCGGCAGCTTGGGAACCCTTGAATAATTGTATGTATTGATGGAAGTGTTGGCAGAATGTTGACATAGAAGAATTGATGAATGTATATGTAAATTAGTAGTGGAGATTATATGTAATGATTAGGTGTATTTATGTACATATATTGCTAAATTTGGACTTTGTGGTTTAGGGTTGTATTTGATGTATTGAGAATGTTTGTATTCTGTCCAAATTGACCATAGTAAGAAGTGATAAATGAATATGGAATGGTATAAAATCAGAATTAGGTATGGGGATTTAAAGTAGAGCAAGTTAAATGTGTGTTTGAATTGGGGTTTGAAAGACATATAGAGGGCAGTGTGCAAATAGACCTATAACTTTAAATGTGTAACCTCAATTGGTATGAGACCAATTGGAGGTGAAACTAGGCACAAAATGTGCCAACTTTCATTGAGAAAACATACCAAAATTCTGCTTGCAAGGTGACCTAAGAAAATGACCAATTCGGATTAGGTGCAATTAGGACCTGAAAAATGACCAATTGGGCAGCAGTGAGTGTTTAGGCCATAACTCACTCAAACCAGGTCCAATTGACCTGAAATTTTAACCATGAATAGTTAAGACCCATACCTACAAGTCTTATGAAGACACCAAAACCCAGAAATGACCAGAAGCAAGTCAAAAATCTTGCACAAGTTCGGGTCCAAAAACTGGCCGAACCAGAGTTGACCAAATTGACCTAAAATTGACCTAAATTGGTACCATTTGACCAGCAATAGTATAATGACCATAACTTGGTCTACTTAACTCGGATTGACCTGAAATTTTGCCCCGAGTGCAATAAGACATAGATCTACAAGTTTGTAGTTTTGACTAAAACCCGAAAACCGAGGGAATTAGGCCGTCCGGCTAGGTCAAACCAGTATCCCGAAATCCAGCAAGTTGCATTAAAATGCACTAAACAAGGAAACGAGTTTGGAAAAACGTACCAAACCTAAAACCCTATCGAATGTGACATATTAACGACACTAAAACCTAATTTACCTAAAACGCATCGAGGGTCGGTATATTAGGTGATTAAGTGAATAATTGAGTTCAGTGCATTATTTACCAAACACCATCGATAGAGACAGTTTAATTTAGTACTGAAACACTTCAAATTGTGTTTCCCAGTTAACAAGGACTCAGCAAAAGGGAAAGAAATACTGAGTCAAGACCAGGAGACAAATATCAGAGGTTTGTGCACAACAACTGTTTCTTTTGAATTATTTTCAATTGAAATAAATATTGACTATTTGTATATCATTGTTTTAAATTGTGAAAATGTGTTTGATGGACACTTATTGATTGAAAAATATTGTGAATGGTTTGAAACTGTAAAAAATTGTTTGAATGACATTGATGGATACTTATTGATTGAAAAGCATTTGAAAAGGTTTGAAACCACAGCTAACATTTATATTGATTCTATTACTAATTAGCTTGACTAGTTGGACGACTTGAATTAAATCTCTTGCTGAACTGTTTATGTGTGTGCATGTTGAGGATGAATTGGATGAGTACTCATATTTTTGCTAGCTAGCTATGTTATTCCTCATTAGTCATCGACTTTTGGGACGAATTGAATACCTCATTAGCCATTGGCTTTTGGGACGAATTGAACTATGGATCATGATTAAGCTGTGTGTGATTTATTGATGTGTATTATGTGATTGTGAAATGGATTTAAACCCTCATTGACATATGCTGTCTTTTGAATTCAAGCATGATCTGACTTATGAAAAATTATTGTGATATTGACAAATGGAGTTTAAATTCTTATTGACATTTATTGTCTTGAATTTAACTATGGTTTTAAGTATCCACTATTTACATGACTTACGAATTGTGATATAAATTGTATTTGGTTAATGTTGTGCACCACTGAGACATTGTCTCAGCGATAGCTTTGTATTGCTGTCGTAGGTAGAGAGACAGACAGGGCAGCAGACTAGGCTGCATATACCTCCAGCAAGAGATTTTTGGGTATAGTGAGTATACCACATTTGGCATTTTGTATCAGAATGTATGACATCGTATGTACATTTCTGTTTTGGTTTTGAGCAGTTGTAAATTCAAATTGTACCTTGAAGTTGTAAATTAATTATGAGTTATTTGACTTGTGAAAATTGTATTATATTTCCTTATCTCAGACTTTGAAAAATTTCTATGGAATTGAGTTGATAAATTGTTGTGTTGAGAAATGTATTGGAGTTGAGATTTTGAAAATTATTGAAGTGTCTTTTACAGGTTTTCTGAAGAAATGTTTTATCCAAAATACAGATGGCACTCTGCCAAAATTTTTACAGAAATTCCAAATAAACCAAATGAGTTAGTTGTTTCACTTCAGTTCACCAAAGTCTTTAACACCTGTAAATAGTGCTCACCACTGTAAAATAAGTAAGAAAAGTTTTTAAAATCCCTTGTAGTGTATTTAATGGGTTATCGATGAGACGGTTGGTAATTCATTAGGTATACTACGGGATCATGTTATGCCTTACAGAGGGGTAGGGTGTGACATGTTTTAGTGGTATCAGAGCAAAGTTTTTAAATTCTGTTTTCACCTGTTACTTGAATATTCTTTCTTCATAGTACGACTGCTCAATATCATGTTTGATACATACAGTACATTACAGTATAAATATGCACTAACGAGAGTAAACATCCTTGTGTTATTTGTTTAGGAGATCTAAAATCCTCGCATTGAATATGGAAGAGGGTGATCGTTCAGTCGATCAATCTATTGAGGCTGAGGTGCAAGGGGATGCCCTGCACCTACAAAATGTCGGTGGTTCAAAGAAGACCAAATTTCTACAAGCATCGATTCGCTCAAGCAGATGGTCGCAATGTTCCAACAAATGGTCAGTAATGTGCCTACTATAGTCCCAACACAGACACCAGTGTTACAACCACAGTCTCCTACGAGGCGGATGACAAATTGATGAAATGCACGGGCTCTGAGTTTAAGGGGACGATAGATCCTCTAGAAGTCGAACAATGGTTAGAGAGGATGGATAGGGTGTTCAAGAAGCTACATTGTACGTAAGAGCTTAGATTTGAATACTCGTGTCCTTACTACGGGGATGCTTATGACTGGTGGAAAACCATTCCCCACGCTTTGGTAGAGCCTACTGATTGCTAACATGGAATGACTTCCTCGGGAATTCAGTAAATATATCCCCGATGCTTATGTAGACCGTTGCGCAAGAGTTCCTAAGTCTCAAACAGGGCGGATCGGTGGTGAGTATGAAAGAGAATTTTCCCGCCTTAGCCATTATGCAGTGAGTCTACTCTCTACCAGCAGGGAAAGATGCAAGAGGTTTGAAACTGGCTTGAAACCCAGTATCAGAGTACAAGTGCTCGGCTTCAAACACACTAACTTCTCTGAACTTGTTTCTCAAGCCCTAGAGTTGGAAAGAGTTGAGTTTGAGACTGCTCCAGAGAAAAAGAGATCAGAGAAGACAGAGAAAGAGGGAAAATCAGAGAAATGAGTTCCAGTGGTCATCTTGGAAAGAGGAAGAACTATGGGGACATGGCGGAGGTGGCAAGAAATGCAGTAGGGAAGATATTTAGGACAGAGACCTCCCATATCTGGACAGCAGAGTACCAGAGGTTCCTATCCTCCCCGCCAATGTGAAACATGTGGAAGAAATCATGGTGGGATCTGCTACAAGGCTATTGGAGCTTGTTATAACTGTGGAGGCACAGGACACTTTGCCAAGGACTGCACCAGTAGTCGCAGAGTTGGACCACCTCCTACTACTGCAGAAGGATCAGTTCAGAGCCCTGTCACCAGAAGCTCACAACCACCTAGCAGAGGTAGAGGCAGGGGTAGAGGTAACCCAGCAGGCAGCCAAGGCACAGTAAAACACTCAGAGCAAGATAGTGCTCCAGTCAGAGTCTATGCCATGAGACAGAGAGAAGAGGCAGAGACATCTGATGTTGTGGCTGGTACCTTCTCAACTTTTAATCAGGATGTGTTTGTGTTATTTGATCCGGGTTCTACCCATTCTTATGTGAGTGCTAGCATCATTGATTGCATTGCTGTTCCATGTACAAAAATGGACTTTGAGGTGCTAGTAACAAGTCCGTTAGGACAGGAGGTCAGGGTTAATAGAATGTATAGAGATTGTCCTTTGGTGATCCAAGGACACACTTTCCTGTCTGATTTCATTGAAATGCCCTTCAGAGATTATGATATCATCTTGGGCATGGATTGGTTAGCTAGGCATCATGCCATGATTGGTAAGTCAAGACGATCACTTTTGGCCTTCCTCGGTATAGTGATGTGGTAATACATGGGGAGAGGTTATTGCCATCAAACATCATTTCGGCTGCACTAGCCGTAAAAATGATCGAGAAAGGGTGTGAAGCATACTTGGCACATGTGGTAGACACCCAAGTGGGGAGTCCAGATTAAAGGACATCCCTACAGACATGACTTTCCGGATGTGTTTCGATGAATTGCCGTGATTACCTCGGAAAGAGAAGTGCGATTTGAAATTAATGTTATGCTCGTGTGGATCCAATCTCCATAACGCCATACGTAATGGCACCAGCAGAGTTGAAGGAGTTGAAAATACAATTGCAAGAACTACTTGAAAAGGGCTTCATCCGCCCTAGTGTGTCACCTTGGGAGCACGGTGTTGTTTGTTAAGAAGAAGGATGGTACTCTCGCTTATGCATTGACTACCGGCGGTTGAATAAGGTGACAATAAAGAACGTATATCCATTGCCTCGTATTGATGATCTGTTTGATCGGTTGAAGGGTGCGCGGATTCTCCAAAATTGATTTGCGATCCGTTATCATCGGTTGAAGGTGCAAGAGCAGAGTATTCCAAAAACTGCTTTCAGAACTCGATATGGCCACTATGAGTTTCTAGTAATGCCATTCGGGTTGACAAATGCTCCAGCTGCTTTTATGGATCTGATGAACACTATCTTCAGACCATATCTTGATCAATTTGTGGTGGTGTTTATTGATGACATTTTGATATACTCGAGGAATGCAGAAGAGCATGACAGACATCTGCGGATTGTGCTGCAAACTTTAAGGGAGAAATAACTATACGCCAAATTATCGAAATGTGAATTTTGGCTAAAAGAAATCTCCTTTTTGGGACATGTTGTGTCAGCTGAAGGGATCAAGGTAGATTCCAGCAAGGTAGAAGCTATCCTTAATTGGAAGCCGCCCAGGAACATCACAGAAATTCGCAGTTTTCTGGGTCTAGCTGGATATTACCGTCGGTTTGTGAAGGGATTCTCTATGTTATCTTCTCCACTGACTAAGCTGCTTCGGAAAGATGTAAAATTTCAGTGGACTGATAAATGTCAGCAGAGTTTTGATGAGTTGAAGAGGTGTTTAACTGAAGCTCCAGTTCTCACTTTACCTACTCCGGGTAAAGAATACACAGTTTATAGTGATGCTTCTCACAATGGGTTAGGCTGTGTACTGATGCAAGATCGGAATGTCATTGCTTATGCATCACGCCAGCTGAAACCGCATGAGAGGAATTACCCAACACATGACCTGGAGTTAGCAGCTATTGTTTTTGCTCTGAAGATCTGGAGACACTATCTGTATGGAGAGAAATGCTACATTTTCACAGATCACAAGAGCTTGAAGTACTTAGGCACCCAGAAGGAATTGAATTTGAGGCAGAGGAGATGGTTAGAACTCATCAAAGATTATGATTGCTTAATAGACTATCAGCCAGGAAAAGCAAATGTAGTGGCTGACGCCTTAAGTCGCAAGACTATGGCAAATCTCAGAGTTTCTCCTTTGTCCATGGTATATGAATTGAAAGCACAGCATGCCAGTTTAGAGATTGATGATGAGGGATGATGAGTTGCATGGCATGTACAACCAGTGTTGATTGATCAGATCAGAATGGCTGCTTAGAGTGATGAAAAATATCAGAAGCTACTGAAAGAAGTCCAACAGGGCAAGAAACCTGAATTCTCTGTGAGAGATGATGGTTTATTGCTACATCAGGGTAGAATGTGCATTCCTAGTGATGTGGAATTGAGACAAGTTATTATGAAGGAAGCACATGAGTCTCCATTTGCTATGCACCCTGGTGGAACTAAAATGTACAGAGGGCTGAAAGAGCATTACTGGTGGATGGGTATGAAGAGAGATATAGCTGAATTCGTTTCCAAATGCCTAACTTGTCAGCAAGTAAAGGCAGAACATCAAGTTCCACTGGTTTGTTACATCCTTTGTCGATGCAGTGGAAATGGGAACGAATAACTATGGATTTTGTTACAGGACTTCCAAGAACACAGAGTAGTCATGATGCAGTATGGGTTATAGTTGATAGGTTGACCAAGTCTGCTCACTTTTTACCAGTTCGGATGGACTATAGCCTGGATAGATTGGCCAGATTGTACATATATGAGATTGTAAAACTGCATGGAGTGCCAGTATCAATTGTGTCTGACAGAGATCCTAGGTTCACTTCTAGATTCTGGGGTAGTCTTCATAGAGCCCTAGGAACTAGATCAACTTCAAAGATAAACATTCCACCCATGCATGGATGGCGATCCGAGAGGGTTATTCAGATATTGGAGGATATGCTACGGGCTTGTGTGATTGAATTTGAAGGTAGTTGGGATACACACTTGCCTTTGATTGAGTTTGCTTATAACAATAGCTATCAATCAAGCATTGGGATGCCTCCGTATGAAGCTTTGTATGGCAGGAAGTGCAGAACTCCTTTATGTTGGGATGAAGTAGGTGAAAGGAAGATGATTGGGCGAAATTATCCAGTGACAGAGGAAAAGATCAGATTGATCAGAGATAGACTCAAAGCTGCATCAGACCGTCGGAAGTCCTATGTTGATATGAAAAGAAGAGATATTGAGTACGCATTGGGTGATAAGGTATTCCTTAAAGTTTCTCCTTGGAAGAGGATTATGAGATTTGGCAGAAAGGGGAAATTGAGTCCTCGTTTCATCGGACCATATGAAGTTACGGAAAGAGTGGGTCCTTTGGCATATCGGTTGGCATTACCTCCAGAGCTAGCAAGGATACACAGTGTCTTCCATGTGTCCATGTTAAGGAGGTGCAGATCGACCCATCTCATGTACTATCATTGAAGAGATTGAAGTAAATCCAGACCTTTCATATGAGGAAGAACCCATAAAAATTCGGCATATGAGGTGAAGCGGTGAGAACAAACAGATACACACGGTTAAAGTCTTTGTGGAACCATCATTCAGCCGAGAAGCTACTTGGGAACGTGAAGAGGATATGAGGAGACAGCACCCACACTGTTCGAGAGACTAATGCCAGGTAAAATTTCGAGACGAAATTTATTTTAAGGGGGAGAGAATTGTAACACCCCTAAGTTCGGTAGTGCGTTCTGCTGTTCCGGTGACCAGTGCTGACCGGACAGCTAGGATGCCTAGAACCACACTTCAATGAGAGTGAGGAGACATAAAATAATGAAATACAAGAAAAGAAAGTACAAGAAAAACAAAGGAAAAATGATAGCAAAGAAATGTGATCAAGTTAAGCAGTAGGAAACCTAGCGATGGGTGACCTTAGACCGAAGTCACGGCGTGGACCGTGATCTGCCTCGGATCGCGGGAACACGGAAAACATTTTTAGGACATAAATAGACCCTTATTGAAGTATAAATCTCATTAGAAAGATTAAAGAAAAATTAAATAATTAGTACAAAAAAGTGAGAAATCGAAAAGCAGACAAAATACTTATTCTGAAAAATCGGGAACGTAACCCGAACAGGGGCATTATGGTCATTTGACATCCCGAAGTGTCTTTTGACCTAAATGTCCATTAAAAATAAATAGTATTACACTTAGAAAATGAAATGAAAAATTAATTTGGTGGTACCTAAAGAAAATAGCTAAAATCATGGGTTAAATGTGGAATAAGTGGGAAGTTAGCTTAAAATATGATTTAATTTTGCTAGTGGACCACTAAGAACATTAAAATGATTAATTATACTTGTAAGTGGGCAGATTATTCCCACTCAAAGTTCATCTTCCTCACTTGGCTCAACATTGCCGAATTGAAGAACCTTGAAACCTCCATGGGCGTTTTGTGTAAAGCTTGATCCATCCCCTCATTTCAAACTCAAATCACCTAGGGTTCTTCATTAAACTTTGTCTACACATCACAAGGAAGATATTGATACCAAATTTGAGAAGTTTGGTGAGGGTTTAGCAAGTTACAATCAAAGGTAAGTTTACATTTTTTGAGAATTCCTTTGTTAAGTTTTGTGTGCATGTTATGGGTGTTGGTTCGGTGAAGGAAAATTTTGAGTTTGAAGAGTTATTGTTGTTTTCATTTTGGACAGCCATGAGTCACGTTTTTGATGAGATATTTGTGCATATAATTGATGAGAAATAATGTTGATCATGGTGATTTAGTAACCTAGTGAATTATTTCATGTTTATATGGTGATTTATGCACTTGGATGAGTATGGATGAATTGTAGGGCAATGTGGTGGTGAAGGACAATTTTCGGCAGCTTGGGAACCCTTGAATAATTGTATGTATTGATGGAAGTGTTGGCAGAATGTTGACATAGAAGAATTGATGAATGTATATGTAAATTAGTAGTGGAGATTATATGTAATGATTAGGTGTATTTATGTACATATATTGCTAAATTTGGACTTTGTGGTTTAGGGTTGTATTTGATGTATTGAGAATGTTTGTATTCTGTCCAAATTGACCATAGTAAGAAGTGATAAATGAATATGGAATGGTATAAAATCAGAATTAGGTATGGGGATTTAAAGTAGAGCAAGTTAAATGTGTGTTTGAATTGGGGTTTGAAAGACATATAGAGGGCAGTGTGCAAATAGACCTATAACTTTAAATGTGTAACCTCAATTGGTATGAGACCAATTGGAGGTGAAACTAGGCACAAAATGTGCCAACTTTCATTGAGAAAACATACCAAAATTCTGCTTGCAAGGTGACCTAAGAAAATGACCAATTCGGATTAGGTGCAATTAGGACCTGAAAAATGACCAATTGGGCAGCAGTGAGTGTTTAGGCCATAACTCACTCAAACCAGGTCCAATTGACCTGAAATTTTAACCATGAATAGTTAAGACCCATACCTACAAGTCTTATGAAGACACCAAAACCCAGGAATGACCAGAAGCAAGTCAAAAATCTTGCACAAGTTCGGGTCCAAAAACTGGCCGAACCAGAGTTGACCAAATTGACCTAAAATTGACCTAAATTGGTACCATTTGACCAGAAATAGTATAATGACCATAACTTGGTCTACTTAACTCGGATTGACCTGAAATTTTGCCCCGAGTGCAATAAGACATAGATCTACAAGTTTGTAGTTTTGACTGAAACCCGAAAACCGAGGGAATTAGGCCGTCCGCTAGGTCAAACCAGTATCCGAAATCCGAAGTTGCATTAAAATGCACTAAACAAGGAAACGAGTTTGGAAAAACGTACCAAACCTAAAACCCTATCGAATGTGACATATTAATGACACTAAAACCTAATTTACCTAAAACGCATCGAGGGTCGGTATATTAGGTGATCAAGTGAATAATTGAGTTCAGTGCATTATTTACCAAACACCATCGATAGAGACAGTTTAATTTAGTACTGAAACACTTCAAATTGTGTTTCCCAGTTAACAAGGACTCAGCAAAAGGGAAAGAAATACTGAGTCAAGACCAGGAGACAAATATCAGAGGTTTGTGCACAACAATTGTTTCTTTTGAATTATTTTCAATTGAAATAAATATTGACTATTTGTATATCATTGTTTTAAATAGTGAAAATGTGTTTGATGGACACTTATTGATTGAAAAATATTGTGAATGGTTTGAAACTGTAAAAAATTGTTTGAATGACATTGATGGATACTTATTGATTGAAAAGCATTGGAAATGGTTTGAAACCACAGCTATCATGTATATTGATTGTATTCCTCATTAGCTTGTCTAGTGGGACGAATTGAATTCCCTCTCTGGCTGAAGTGTTGAGGTGTGTGCCTGTTGAGGATGAATTGGATGAGTACTCATATTTTTGCTAGCTAACTATGTTATTCCTCATTAGTCATCGACTTTTGGGACGAATTGAATACCTCATTAGCCATTGGCTTTTGGGACGAATTGAACTATGGATCATGATTAAGCTGTCTGTGATTTATTGATGTGTATTATGTGATTGTGAAATGGATTTAAACCCTCATTGACATATGCTGTCTTTTGAATTCAAGCATGATCTGACTTATGAAAAATTATTGTGATATTGACAAATGGAGTTTAAATTCTTATTGACATTTATTGTCTTGAATTTAACTATGGTTTTAAGTATCCACTATTTACATGACTTATGAATTGTGATTTAAATTGTATTTGGTTAATGTTGTGCACCACTGAGACATTGTCTCAGCGATAGCTTTTTATTGCTGTCGCAGGTAGAGAGACAGACAGGGCAGCAGACTAGGCTGCATATACCTCCAGCAAGAGATTTTTGGGTATAGTGAGTATACCACATTTGGCATTTTGTACTGTAATGTATGACACTGTATGTACATTTCGTTTTTGGTTTTGAGCAGTTGTAAATTCAAATTGTACCTTGAAGTTGTAAATTAATTATGAGTTATTTGACTTGTGAAAATTGTATTATATTTCCTTATCTCAGACTTTGAAAAATTTCTATGGAATTGAGTTGATAAATTGTTGTGTTGAGAAATGTATTGGAGTTGAGATTTGGAAAATTATTGAAGTGTCTTTTACAGGTTTTCTGAAGAACTGTTTTATCCAAAATACAGATGGCACTCTGCCAAAATTTTTACAGAAATTCCAAATAAAACCAAATGAGTTAGTTGTTTCACTTCAGTTCACCAAAGTCTTTAACACCTGTAAATAGTGCTCACCACTGTAAAATAAGTAAGAAAAGTT